>NC_046154.1:54909945-55044945 GCF_011064425.1 Rattus rattus
TAATTTCCTGAGTTGAGTTAACTAATTGGAATTTAACTATTCCTTCTACCTAGTAACTAAGTATCTCCTGTCTCCAACCTGATTAACATCTCTCTTCTAGTGTCAAATGAACATATTTTGAGTCCTGGTCAAGTAAAGAATGGAGGCTTTAATGTGTACATCTGTGTTTCATTTTCTTTTCTGGTAGATTCATCTGTTCTCAATGGACAAAGAATCCAAACAGTTAAGTGCATTCCTTGAATGGTGTGGACCTCTTCCCTGAAAGGTCACAAACATGCTTGAATTAATGGTGCTGTTTTACAAGCCTGTGCCTGTGCAGTGGAAAAGTGAAGAAAAGAAAGTGAAAGCACTGAGTAGTGTCTTTGGTCAACAGAATCCTGGATATATATGCTTTATCCAGAATTTAACAAGAAACCCTCTACTCAGAGGAGGAAATTCTATTCTGAAGACTTCCTGACTGGGAGGCAGGGGATTTGCTGAGGACATTGACATGGGGTTTGTCCCCACCTTGTGCTCGAATGCTTGTGTGTGTGTGTGTGTGTGTGTGTGTGTGTGTGTGTGTGAGAGAGAGAGAGAGAGAGAGAGAGAGAGAGAGAGAGAGAGGCCATACCAGAAGAGAGGATGGGGAATCTTGGCTCCTTGCCTAGATTTTCTTTGCTGTTAGGATCACCGTGTTGGCTAGAAAATTCAATCCCCCCCACGCCCACCACCACAAACAATGAAGTGATACAGTAACACTATTGCTTATGGGCATTGCGGAACTGAAATGTTAAAACATATGTAATGCATCTTCAATAAAATTCAGATTTAAAAGTCCCCTAATGATGTATGTGTTTGACAGTCTTTAATAAAAACTGATTAAAGGAATTTCAGTCACGGAGAGCTTTAATAGTAACGATTCTTTTTCCTTCATGTGGAGGGAATTTCAGTGTTATAAAATAAATCAAGGAATTATTAGGACATTAGAAACAGGGCTGCGCCATTTCTTGGGTATATAGGCTTTTGTGTTTTGTTTTGTTAAATACTTGACTTTTCTACCATACGTCCAGGGAATGCCTGTCTTACTGAAGTTCTTTGAGACAGTTCTTTCTGGAGCACAGCTCAGGTGCATTAGATCATTCGGGGACTTAGATAATTCTCTTTTGAGTAATTCGATTCATGGCTTGATTTCCTCTTCCTATCGAACCGATGTCTCAGCAAAGGGCTAGAGGATTCTGCTGTTTGTAGCGAAAATCTTGAGCCAGGACCATTAACCTTGAAGCTCTACACACTTTTCAGGTCAGGCAATTACCACAGTTATCCTATTTACTTATTTAAGACTGTGGCAAAGGGTGCTTCCAAAATGGACTGATGAATGTGAGTGGAGGAAAAAAAATCAATTTTTTTTTTTGAGCGGACAGATTCAGAATTGCAGTGATGGGAAAGAATGCTAGGATTCAGTTAAAATGTCTCTAAAACAGGTCAGAGCAGATAAAACAGTCTGAGGGATTGGAGTGTACCCAGAGAGAGAGGAGAGTCCAGTGTTCGAAGTGCAACAATGCGTAGTATTTGGTCAAGCTGCAGTGTTTGTAAAGCCCTGGGTTGACTCACGCCAGAACCATCTCTGAAACTTAATATGTAGAACAGATCTACAGACAGCTACTCTCCTAGAAGTCAAAGGCTTCCTACCTGTTTGTGTGTCTCTCTCTTTTCCATGTTTCTCAGCATGACTTGAAAATCATTCATCCACTCCAATTCTAATACGTATTATATTATATGCTATATAATATGCTTTTTAAGATTGTTTTGGTTTATTTCATATGTATGAGTATGGATGGTAATGAGTGCCCTGTGGGTGCTGGGAACTGAACCTGGGTCCTCTACAAGAACAACTAGTGCTCTTAACCGCTGAGCCATCGCTCCAGCCTTAAGCTCTTTCTTTCAATGAGTATGGTAAGATTCATTGCCATGGGGACCAAAATGACCTGCCCGAGACTGAATCAGCTAACAGTGTCAGGGATGAGCCCAGTCCAGCCTCTGCTCTTCCTTCCTGCTCCTTGTTTGAATGTAAGGTAGGAGAGCAGTAACAATCCGTAGTAGGGGAAGTCACGTGATCAGAGGCTGCCAGCCCGAGTGGAGAATCTGAGTCCAGATATTATTCACAATCTGTTCATAAGAGAGCTTCCCCAGCCTCTCTCTTCAGGAGGAGTTTACCATGTAGGCCAAGCTGGCCTCAAAACCAGGGTCCTCCTGCTTACGTCTCCTGAGTTCTCAGATTACTTCTGTGATAAAGTTAGAGACTATAATTATTTTTATTCAATGTATTTATTTCTTCATCATCATTGTGTGTGCAAGCATGTGTGCATACCACAGTGCAGCACATGTGCAGGTCAGAGGATGACTTCTCTTCTCCTACCCTGTGGGTCTGAGGACCAGACTCAGGCTTGGCAGCCAGTGCCTTTACCTGCTGAGCAGTCTTGCTGGTCAACAGATTCTCTCTCTCCCCCTCTCCCTCTTCCCCTCCTTCTTCCTCCCTCCCCTCTCCCCTTTCTCTCTCTTTTGATAGGCTTTAATGTGGCTCAGACTCTACTTTTAAAATATTTGATTTGGTTTGTGTGTGTGTGTGTGTGTGTGTGTGTGTGTGTGTGTGTGTGTGATGTGGATTTGTGACTGGATGTATATGCAATATCATACAATGCATGTGGAGGTCAAAGGACAGCTGTTGTTGGTTTATTTTGTTTTGGAGACAAGTTTTCTTTGCTTAGCTCTGGTTGTTCTGGAACTCAATTTAAAGACTAGGCTGGCCTTGAACTCACAGAGCTTTGCCTGCCTCTGCCCCCTGAGTGCTGAGATTAAAGGAAAACTTTGAGAGTTAGTTCTGTTAGTTCTCTCCACAGGCTACCCGGCAAGCCATGTTAGCCACTGAACCATTTCGCTGTCCCCCAGACTGTCATTAACTCTTTGTGCCTCCGCCTTCCAAATATTGAGATTAGAGGCAGGCATCGCCACACCTGCCTTGGTAGTCTTTATTTTTCATTTTACCAAATTGAATATTTAATTTTTGCATGGAGTAAATACAAGCCCTAGCCAAAATGACATACTTCACTCATTCACATCTTGCCATCTTAAATGAGAATTGTGGTGATCTCTTGTGGTTTGATGTGGAATGTCCCTCACAGCGACTCGTATGAATGCCTAGTGTCCAGTGCCTCGAGCTCTTTTGTGAGGATATAGGAAGTTAAGGAGGTGGCGAGTACCTGGAAAGGTAGGTCACCTGGCCCCGGTTCTTGTCTCTCTGTTTCCTGCTTGCTCCTGGGTGGAGACTATCCTCTCTGCATGTCCACATTACCATGATGCTCTGCTCCTGCACAGGGCCACACCATCACGTATTGGACCTTTTGGAAAGGTGAACCAAAGTGAAGTTTTCTCACTTTAACGTCTGTCTGTCAGGTGTTTGGTTATGGTGATGATAAAATGGATGAATACGGTGGCATTCACCCGTGATAACTTTCTGCTGTTACCTCATCTTTTCAACACAGACGATATTCCTTCAAATCAAAGCAAGACTTGGGGTGCAGACAACGACTCTCCGTGTTTCTCAACTCTAGCTGTGCGTTGGACATAGACGCCAATACACAGATGCTCGCTCTGAGTTCCTCGTGACGTCTGCTGTCGGTGTGACCTATTTCTCTTGCTTTAAATTTTTCCTTTCTAATTTGAAATCCTCAGTCTTATTATAATGTCCCCTGAACTAATTTTTTCATTGTTCCACTAGATCTATAGTTCATAAATTTGTTGAACCATGAACAAAAGCAAAAGGCTAGGCGCGTGCAGGTACGAGCCATATGCACTGCTTTAATGAGCAGTCACCTTGACATATGGAGGAGGACTGCCCAATTAATTACTGGGTTTGATGGAGTTGTTGTCTGCCTGCACGAGTTAGTCCTGGGGCCCATTTATAGTGGTAAAATCCTGTACTGGGCAGGTCTGACCGATAAACAAAGTAAATAAATGAACCAAGTTGATTTAGTAGCTCACATAATTTGCTAGTCTACCATAAAAACATGACACTGCTTCTTAACAGGAGGTTTTCAGACTTTTTGGAAACATGTAGAACGGTGAAATTCCACTCACGCGGTCTTGGTTTTAGCAATTTACTAAGTTTCTTCAGCACATAGAAACAAAACACTTTTGTCCTTGAGAACCAATGATGTGGGTTACCACAGACGGTCAGGTGGGCAGTTGCTTATCTGTTAGTGCACTATTTTGTTTGTTTGTTCTTGAGACAGGTTCTCATCTGACTCAGAGGAGCCTCCAACCCCCTGTAGGATGATCGTGAGCTTCAGTTTGCCTCCTGCACCTCCTGAATGCCGAGATTACAGGCGGGCACCGCCACACCCGGTTTTCTGCAGTGCTGAGCATCGAATCCAGGGTCTCAGGCATGCTAGCCCCAACCAATGGAGCTCCATCTCCAGCCCCTCAGACAGATCCTCATCTGGAATCCCAGGATGGCCTCAAAGCTACATGCTTTAGCCTCCCACATACTGAATATGTGCCACTATACCCAGCGTCAACCCCATCCCTCTTCTTTTCTTTCTCTTTTTTGGAAAGAGGGATAGGGAAACTGAGTCTTGTTCTATAGTGAAGACTGTTCTGGGCCTCCTTACGAAAGGAAGGAAGGAAGGAAGGAAGGAAGGAAGGAAGGAAGGAAGGAGAGGAATTTAAAGCAAAAATGTAGGCATATTTGAAAGATTAGGAAATGGATTCTTTTACTTAATTTTTATCCAATGCACCTGCTGAATTTATTTCATGATATCCAGAGATGCCTACTTTGTTTTCTGAGCTGCCCAAGTTTGTCACCTCATTTCAGCTTTAGGACATCAGCTGGTATTGAAGACTCTCTTTAAAGTCACAGAGACCTTGGTCAGGAAAGCAGGCCAGCAGCCCCTAGACTAGATTTGCCCAAGTTCATTTTGTTTTGCTCTTTCTTTGGGTAGTTAATTTTTTTTTTTTTTTTTTGCAGCCCTATATGCATTTAAAACTTGCCTAGTTTATTTGTACACCGTCCCTTCCACTGTAGGCTTTCCTCTCGTTACAAACTCTTGTTTAACAAAAAGATTACCAGTATTGGGGTTGGGGATTTGGCTCAGTGGTATAGCGCTTGCCTAGCAAGCGCAAGGCCCTGGGTTCCGTCCCCAGCTCTGAAAAAAAGAAAAAAAAAAAAAAGATTGCCAGTATCTTCCAGGACTCCATCTTTTTCATTCTTAATTATCATTTTATGGTGTTGGAAATTGAACCCAAGGTCTCATACATTTTGGGGCTACATTTTCCCCGTGCGACTTAGTGGGGCACCACATCCTCTAAGATTGCATCCATCTCTGAGATCCTGCTGTGACTGGCACAGGATGCTGAGCCCTTCCTTACCCTGGCCTTGGATCTCTTGATGTTTCAAACTGGTACTCACCCATGGACTTTAACCTTCTCTAGCTTGCCTGTCTATCTAGGTCTATTGAACACATTCTTTTGGCTTTCTTTCACTTTCTTCTGTTAATTAATTACTTAATTATTAAAAATTTAAAGGCGGGGCTTTAGATCCTTCCGACATTCAAGGCAGCACCAGAAGACGAAGACGGAGGTGCACCAGCACTTCCTCCAGCTGCTGCTGATTCATGGCGTGCTGGAGGAGTGGGAAGTTAGGCGTCTGCAGAACCACTGTTACATCGTTCATGAGCGAACTGCTCCTGTAGTTAAGCTGGAGGACTTCATCAACAATATCAACAGTGTCTTGGAGTCCTGTGTACTGAGATAAATGGGTCACTGAAGACCCATTTATGCGCTGGCGAATCTTGCTACAGCTTCAGTTTCCAAAATGGCCAGAGAACAAGCTGGATCTGTATAGAAAGGCTTAGGAAATTGATCGTTAACTCAGAAACTGGCTTTGCTTCAAACATTTTGAACCCAGTTGATCATCGCAGAGGTAAAAAGATGAGGAAGGAGAAAGTGGAGCAGGTGATGCGGAAGTTTGTGCAGAGCAAGTGGCTGACTGGGGAGGAGGGGCTTCACCTTGCATGGCCAGGCTATCTTGGAGATGGAGCGGTTCATCCGAGAGAGCTACCCAGATGCCGTGAAGATAGGCAACATCCGCCACAGCTTCCTCATCGAGGGTCAAAGCTGAGACGTGTGGTATTAGGATTCATTTGCTTTGGATGGCCAAGTACTTCCAGGCTGCCTCTGAACCACACTGTCCCCACTGTAATGACTACTGGCCCCACGACATAGCAGAAGTCTTCGACACTGAGAAAGAGGGAGGCTGGCATCTCATGTGGAGCAGAAAGTTCTTGAGGACCCGGCAGCATCCTGCATCGTTCTGGCTCTTGGTGGGCACACCCTCAGGGCCCATTTAGAACTGCATTCCTGGTTGATACTTGCTTTTTTTTTTTTTTTTTTTTGCAGTTTGGGTCTTTTTTTTCCTTTTTGTCCATTAGGCCATGAATTCGTATGGAATGGGCTCCAGCAGCTCAGGCTCCTTTCCGTTAGTCCTCACAGTGGGCTTCTCTGGGTGGCGCAGGCTGGCGCTTCAGCTGAACCCAGGTGCTCTTCTCTTTGGCTTCCTTTTTCTTCTGATCATTTTCCTTCACCCGCTTCAGGAAGCTGTCTCTGCTCTTCGAGTGCTTGATGTGCTCAATCCGCACATTGATCCTCTTGGCCAGAATCTTGCCTTTAACTTGCTTGTTTACAGTGATGCCCACGGCATGCTGGGTGACGTTGTAGACTCTTCCGGTTTTGCGGTGGTAACACTTATGGGGCATTCCTTTTTGAACAGTGCCCATTCCCTTGATGTCTACAATATCACCCTTCTCGTAGATTCGCATGTATGTGGCCAAAGGAACGACTCCATGTTTCCTAAGAGGCTTAGAGAACATATACCGAGTACTTCTCCTCTTTCCTTTTGTGTTCATCATTTTGGCGAGTTACTGGAAGATGGCTGCCCCGGTGGAAAGGAAGGATACTTACTCTTAAAAGGTTTTTAGTAACTGTTTCCTGATGGCTTAAAAAAATTTTTTTTAAAGGCGTCATTGTTTCTTGTTCATAGTTTAACCAGATCATGGTAAGTTTTTTTTCATTTTTTAACATTTTTTTTCATGTAACTCTTTCCCTACTCATGGTCCCCTTCTAATAGCATGCGCTCATATCTGTTAATATTTTTCTTCCTTTTCCCCCTAGTTCTTCTGGGCTCTATTAATTGATTAATAATTAATTAATAATATCGATTACTAATAATTAATTAGTAAATAAGAGTGTGTGATGCGTGAGTGTGGGCATGCATATACCATAGCATGAGTATGGCTCTCAGAGGACCACTTTGGGGAGTTGGCTCTCTTTCACCGTGGGTTCTAGAGCTTGAACTCAGTTCCTTGCATGGCATCTGCTCAGTTCCTATCTGCTTGGGCATCTCACTGGCCTGGCTCTGCTATCTTTTACTGGTGCTGGGATTTCAGGCATCTTCTACCCCAGCTGTCACCTCCGAATGGCCCTGTCTTTTGGCTTCAATCCTAGTCTTACCCGGCAGTGCCATAAGGCCTAAGCTGTGGCCTGCTCATTGCTGCCGGCCAGTGGCCTCTAGTGCTCCAGGTGAGTCACCTTTCCCTTGCTTATCCACTCCATTTAGCTGGGTTTTTTTAGCTTTAACTTGATTTCCAGCTTCCAGAATTTACACAGTCTTGGTAGTCCCTCCTGCTATTTTGAACTTTACAGAACTGCTCAGTACAGTGAGGTGTCTGGCTCCGAGCTACGTAACCTGGGCACAGTCTTGCCTGACTCCACAACTCTGTTAAAGAGGATGTTTTTTGTATAGTCAGCCAGGTAGTGGTGCTTTAATCCCAGCACTTAGGAAGCAGAAACAGGCTGAGTTTGAGACCAGCCTGGTCTATAGAGTTCTAGGACAGCCAGAGAGACCTTGTCTTGAAAAACAAAAATAGAACCAACCAACCAAGCAAAAAGATTCCGTTAAAAAATACCCATTAGCTTTTTTTAGTGCCACATTTCTCAAATCATCACAACTCCAGGTATTGGCCTTTTGAAGGTTCTTACAATAGTGGTTCTGTTCACAACACTTTTATAATCACTCATAGAGTGATTCACATCAACAGATGTAGAAACAACGGAAACAGCTGTGAGACTGTGAGATCCAGAGGTAAAACAATTTCCTTAAAGTCACACGGTAAGGCCGAGGATATGGTCATTGGTGAGCACCTATGAGACATGGACAAAGCCCTAGGCTTGATTCCTGGCACTACAAATGAATGAATGAATGAATGAATGAATGAATGAATGAATGAATGAATGAAAGTAAAAGTAACCAGGCGTAGTGGTGTGTGTCTTAATCCAGCACTGGGGAAGCAGAAGCAGGTAGATCTCTGTAAGTTCAAGGCCAGCCTGATCTACACAGTGAGTTCCAGGACAGCTAGAGCTGCATAGTGAGACCCTGTCTCAAAAACAAAAACAAAATTTTATATATCTATGCAATTATATAAATATAAATATGAACATATACATAAATACATATATGTGTGTGCATGTGCATGCATATATATACATACATATATACATACATATATATCTATATCTATATCTATATATATCTATATATATATATATGCCATACCACTACTCTCAGCAATGTTGAGAAGTTTATTATTTCTTGACTCTTTCCTTAGAGCACTTTCTTAGGACATGTTTTTATGGGTTTTCCTTCCAAATCCCTCCCTATTCAGAGACACAGCCAAGTAAGACTCCTATCTCCCAAGAAGAGCTTGGCTCAGTTGTAAACCTGGCATTGCTTTGATTTTCAAAATTTTTGTTTTCTGAGGCACAGTGGCTAATGAGAAGAGTATTGACTTTGGCTGGAAATAGATCCTGCTGGTCTTTCCTGTAGTAGTCATATGACCATGCCCAACCCTACCTCCCCGAGATGGTATTTTTTTGTTAATGATAACGTTAGTATTTGCATTACAGTTAACCTATGGCACTGGAGATGATATCTCTCAGGAATTCCACAGGTTATTGCCGTTGTTAACGTCACTTACCTCAGCTAGCACAGGAGCCATCAAGGGACCTGAGAAGACTTCATTCTAACCTCTGTGGTCTCAGCCTGTTCTTCCTTTTAAACCTTTGCAGAAGTAGAGGTTGGGCTTGACCTCCCATGGAGCTCTTGGGAGATGTACCACACACTGCCAGGACTTTCAGGGCTAGTACCTGCCATACCAGGTTCCCTGGGTGACGCTCCTGTTTTGTGCATTGAAGGGCAGTGTCCACTAACATAGGTGGGACTCTGTGTTACTCAGAGCAATGGCAGGAAGGTGATATCAGATGCCGGTGAGTGACTGGTGGTCTGTCCTGGAGTTGGTCATCATTAGAAGGCATTGTTCCCGAAAGGCCACCTGGATCTGGTTAAGAAAAGTACAAGGATTGAAAACATCTAGTTTTTTTTTTTTTTTTTTAAGATTTATTTATTTTTAGGTATATTTATTTATTTTTACATCTTCAGACACATCAGAAGAGGGTATCAGATCTCATTACAGATGGTTGTGAGCCACCATGTGGTTGCTGGGAATTGAACTCAGGACCTCTGGAAGAGCAGTTAGTGCTCTTAACCGCTGAGCCATCTCTCCAGCCCAAAACATCTAGGTTTTAAAAAGATGGCAGGACTTAAGATGCCTCTCCAGGTAGTGTGTTTAGCATGCTCAAGGACCTGGGTTGCAACCCACAACAAGAAACAACAGAGGAGCACCAGTGACACTAATGCCACGAGGGTCGATATTTCTGGAGATAGAACACTGGTCTCCAGCTGAGTTTTTGTTCTTTTTTTCTCTTCCTTTCTTCACAATTGCTCCATCTCATTTCTTCCTTGGGGAACTAATGTCAACAGGGGATGAGCCCCGAGAGATTTATGATGCAGATGTTGTCACTTTTCTTTTCTAGTGTTCCCTGTGATAGTCAAGGTCTGTGGTGCCTCCACAGGCTCCCGCTGAAAGGAACTCGAGAGAACCTTTCTTCTGCAGCACAGCAATGGCTTTGGAGCATCAGGAAGTATCGCCTTTAGGTTCCCAGGGGAAGCAAAGGCAATGTTCTCTGGACCCTCTGAGTAGCAAGGTCACATCCTCCCCCATCCCTGCCAAGACCTTATTTCTGGGATCTCACCCTTCTGTGCCTAGGAATCTCGAAGAATAAAACGTGAAAGGGGTTTTTTTATGCTGAGCACAACTCCAGGCTTAGGTGCTAGTGTGCCTGAGACCTGGAATTTCTCTTTGGCTCTCAGTGTGAGTCATGATTGTTTCCCTTGCGTCACCCTCCACATGTGACTTTTCATCTTCCAGGCTGGCTTTGCTCCGGGAGACTGTGCACTGCCCATGCCAAAGACCCGCTGAAAGGTCACCCCAGAATGCCTCTGCTGAGAGGAAGGAGCTCACTTAGCAGTGCGGGTCCTGAACTGTGTGTGTTCCTTACCGCCCCAGCTTGGAGGGTAAAAGTAAGAATAAGGAGTTCTAATCGGGCCCCAAATTCAGATATTTGGAATGATAATATAACCAGAAGATTTTTTTTTCTCCCTTCTGAATTGTATAACCAGCATGTGAATTTCTGCCATCCTCCGCCAAGCCCAAAATGGAATTTACGATGAGCGGTTCTTAAATAGAGTGATCTGGAGGTGTTCGTTCCTGCTTTGGGAGATCCAGCCCAACCTTTTCCCAGACAGTTTCTTTAAATACAGCCTGAGACGCCTCAGTGTCCTCCTGAGTGTGCATAAATGGACGCTGCTCAGCCCGCATCAGACGGGCTTGCCCTTCATTTTATCACATGGCTTGACGTATCAGCATTCCCGACACAGCTCCAGCCTGGGCACAGCGAGCCAGGGAGATTCTTCTGCTGCAAATGCACATCCTCAGTGATTTTTTGTTATTGGTTCAATGTCACATTTTCCAAGGCTGTTCCTAAAAGTCTTGATGCTTCTTACACACACACACACACACACACACACACACACACACACACACACACAGAGAGAGAGAGAGAGAGACAGACAGACAGAGACAGAGAGACAGAGAGAGAGAGACAGAGAATAACACATACTGTACCACATACCATGCATACACACACCCCATACACAAACACACACACTAACACACACACTCACATATACATATACACTAACATACACTGTACCACACACCATGTTTGCACACCCCCCAATCACAAACACACCAAGTGTGGTCCAATGGTTAACTTGGACTGGCTTTTAAGTAGCCAGGCTAAGTGTTTATATCTCCACACTCAGTCACTGCTGCAGACTAAGAGATGGACCTGTGGCAGGTAAAGTGTGATTTAATTTCTGTTCAGCACATAGCAGACAGTAGACAGTGGGATTAGGTGGAATGCTCTGTTGAACTCTGCCTTCTCTTCTCTGTGCCTTTTATTATAGGTACCTGTATATTAAAACTATGTAAAAAGTCGTTTTGGACCAGTGAGGTGGCTCCTCAGGTAAAGGTGTTTGATGCGGAGACTAATGTCTTGCTTGAGCCCCAGGCTCTACGTGGTTAGAGGGAAAGAACCCATCCTGTGGGTTGGCCTTCTGACCTCTCTCGGGAAGGCAGTGTCATGGGCTTACTCATACCAGTACCCTCCCACAAATAAATATAAGCTATTTTTTAAATATAGAGTAATTTGATGTGCTTATTAAATGTATTCCAAGATATGTCCCTTTTATTGTCTGCTTAATATAAGCTAGAGTCATCAGGAAAGAGAAAAAAACCTCAATTGAGAAAATTCTTCCATCAGCTTGGTCCATAGGCAAGTCTGTGAGGACATTTTCTTTTTCCTTTCCTTTCCTTTCCTTTCCTTTCCTTTCCTTTCCTTTCCTTTCCTTTCCTTTCCTTTCCCTTCCCTTCCTTTCCTTTCCTTTCCCTTCCTTTCCTTTCCCTTCCTTTCCTTTTCTTTCCTTCCCTTTCTTTTTTTTTTTTCTTTTCTTCTTTTTTCTTCTTTTCTTTCTTTTTTGTTTATTTATTTTTTTGCCTTTTTTTTTTTTTTTTTTTTTTCTTTTTTTTAGAGCTTTATTTATTTACCACTTTTTTTTGCCTTTTCTTGATTAATCATTGATGTGATAGGGCCCAGCCCTCTGCACGCAGTGATATTCCTGGGCAGGTAGCCATGGGCTGTATAAGAAAGCAGGCTGAACAAGCCATGAGGACTAAGCCAGTAAGCACTGTTTGTCTGTGGTCTCTGCTTCAGTCCCAGGTTCCAACCTGGGGCTTCCCCTCAGGATGGACTGTAAGCTCTAAGATGAAAGAAATCCTTTGCTTCTTGAGTTGACTTTGATTGTGGTCCTTATCACCTTAATAGAAACCCTACTAAGACATACTCTAACAAGATTTTAAATTTAGGCTAAACATGGTGATACATGCCTTAAATCCCAGCACACTAGAGGCAGAGAAAGGTAGATCTGTGTGCTTGAGGACAGCCTGGTCTACAAAGTGAGTTCCAGGACAGCAAGGGCTACACCGAGAAACCCTGTCTTAAAAAGAAAACAAAAAAAAAAAAAAAAAAAAAAAACCCCCATTTTTTTTAATTAAAAATTTCTTTATTTCATATGCACACATGTGTGCAGGCATGTGTGGCATGGTACATGTGTAGATGATTTGGGGGAACTGGCTTTTTCCTTTCACCATGGGGTTTCTAAGCATTGAACTCAGTTTGTCAGACTCTGTGCTTTGCTGAGTCACCCCTTGGGCCCAGGAGTTAAGAACAAATATTTTCTGGGTATATATGAAGTACTGTGAGCAGGGCTGTGAGGAATATAAATAAGCGAGTAAACAGACTATCCCTTGCTTTTTAGAAGTTTACAATCAATAAATGCTACCAGATTGCATGCTCAAAATATGGCTAGCCAGACAGGCTCCTACCCCACAAGGAGCTTCTGTCATGCCACGACAAATGGATAAGCAGGTCGGTTACGCACGTTACAATTTGAAGCGTTTAGAGCTTTCTCAGGTTTAAATATATACATCTTGGTTAAAAATTTGAAGAGTGTGTTTGAGGTTTTGTAAAAACCCGAACACCTAGTTAACTAGCCCCCGGGACCTGTTTCTGTCTCAGGAATAGCAAGTGTATGAGATGTAACCAGGAGACAGGGAGGAAGGGGGAGGGAGCACAGCGGGTTGATCATTTTCAGATGACATTAAATTATCTTTTGACACCAGCTGTATCTTTTTTATAACAGAAAATGGAAACAACTCTGTCCTTGACCTTCAGAAAGAAATCGACTTACCTAGCTTAACTATTCAAACAAACAACTGTGTACTCTCTCCGATTCCTGTGATGATTTTGATTTACTGTAAATGACGGAATTTAATGAACTAAATTATGCTATTTAAATGCATTTTGTGAATGGTCCTGTAGTTTGTTTCAAAGCATTATGTCTATGCTAAATTGTGCTGTAAACGATATGGTACGGAACATATGTGCTGTACTCATAATTTAACTGTTGTTCAGCAGTGCTTCTTGCGAGGACGCACTGAGGAAGGAGCCTTTATTTACCTGGTGAAATGAAGGTGATACCTCAGGAAATCACTAGGTCTTGCTGACCTTGGCAGAATTACAGTGCTAATATTTTCACATGGATGAACTCTTCTCGAAGAATTTCTCTAATGTATATGGCAGAAATAGGCTTTCCATTATAGCTGGGTATATATGGTAGATCCTCTCTTCTCATTTTTCCCCTTCAACAAACATTTACTGCAGTCATTGCAAGGATAATTCCACCTCCGCTCCCGGCATCTCAGTGTAATAGAAGAGGGGGGCTTGTCCTACAGGGATGCCGGTGGCCTTTCCAAAAGGGCCCGAGTTAAACAGCACCCCGCTGCACATGTCTCTAAACCATTCCAGAAATAAAAGAACAGGATACTCAGGACAAAATGCTGCTTTATTGTGGATGCAGGAGACGCTGACTTCACTTAGGTGCAAATGGGCTTCCTAGCAGAATCCAGCATTGCATTCCAGCTGCCTCATATGGGGGATTTATTTATGTTATTATCGTTATTATTTTTTCGTTTTGGTTTTTGGAGACTGGGTCTCTCTTTCCAGTCCTGGCTATCCTGGAATTTGCTATGTAGATCAGGCTTCATGTGAGATTTTCATTGCGGAATAGTTTGTGTTTTCTATGGATTGGCTTTTCATGAGCCAGGTAGAACATACCCACTCGTTCTTTACAAAATCACCAGTCGGGTTAGAATGGAAAAGAGATGGTTGCATTATTCTCGTAGGAAGGAAGCATTAAATAGAAATAAAATGCATTATCCAAGAATGAGTATAACTAAAACCATTTTATTTAATTTTGATCTATTGTTTTATTGTGTGCAATATGTTTATGTGTGGTACACATATGTGGATGAGAAAAGCAGATGACAATTATGCTTGGTCCTTCTACCCTGTGGGTCCCTGAGAGAGCTCAGGTCCTAAGGCTGAGAGACAAGTGCCCTCACCCATTGATCTGTCTTGCTGGCAGCCTAGGGGTGTGTGTGTGTGTGTTTAAATTTTTTATTTTATTTTATTTTTTAAAGAAGTCAGTCTAAAAGCTTATTGGTAGTGGGCCAGTAGGTGAGTATAGAAAGGGCAGTTGCCACTAAGCCCAGCGATGATCTGACTCCTGGAGCCAGGAAGGAGAGTGAGTACTGGTTCCTGAGAGTGGTTTTCTCACCTCTCTATAAACATGTGTGTAAACACACATGTACATGCACAGACACAGACACACACACACATCCACAAAACTAAACACAATCAGTTAAAAAAAAAGTTTATCCCTAGAGAGAAATCCACCAAATTCTTGGACCATGTGGGGTGATGCTTCTATTTTCCCACACAAAGGTTTGTCCTCACAATGGCATCATTCTACTCAGTGATGGCAGAAAAGAAATCATTGCTTGCATTGGCAGCTGTAAGTCCTGGGATTCAGGAAAAGTTGGCTGACAGTTAACATCTCCCTTATCAGTATGTCGGCCTTTGTGTCCTGTGGGCACCGATCAAAGCAGTAGTAGCAAGAGAATACCGTCCAGTGACGGCTCACCCAGATGACACTTTCTCACCTATCTGGAAGTCCGAGATTAGGTGCCGATGAATGTGGTTGATTTCTGATGAGGCCTTGTTTTCTGACTTATAGGTGGGTTCCATCTTGCTACATGTCCAAATGTCCCCCTTTGTGTGCCCATCCACGGATGGACAGAGGGCAAGCTCTCTGGTGCCTCTTCTTGTATGGACATTAACTTTCTCATATGAGGACCCCACCCTTATGACCTTATTTAACCTTGATTACCTCCTTATTAGTCCCATCTTTAAATACAATAATCACTCATGGCTTCAACGTGTGGACTTGGTGACACAGTGGAAGAAAATTTAGTCCCCAGGAACCTGGATGAATGGCAAGTCAAGTGATCTGCTTCATTTCCTTCTCTGTGAGAGTTCCTACCTCATGTTGCCTAACGAAGTTACCAGTTGTGATGGCTGATATTGGTTGTAGACTTGACCATATCTGGAATCAACTGGAACCCAAGATGCTGGATACTCCTCCAGCAAGAGATTTTCTTTTCTTTTCTTCTCTTTTTGTGGAACTTGAAGATAGGGTTTCTGTTGTGTATCCCTGGATGTCCTACAACTTGCTCTGTAGACCAGGCTGCCCTCAAACTCAAGAGATCTGTCTGCTTCTGCCTCCGGGTGCTGGGATTAAAGGTGTGCTCACCTTAATCAGATTATTTGATTAAGGTAGGTAGCACTTTCTGGTAGCAGCCCAGAAGGAAAGGACATAGAAAAAGGAAACCGTTTTGCTTTCTTGCCCTCACTCTCACTGACAAGCCCACCTATTCTGCTGCTGCAGTATACACTCAATTGTATTAGAACCAGCTTCTTCTAGCTTCCAAGATAGACTGAGGCATCTTTCTACCTATTCTGTGCCTTTAGGGAACCCTGACTAATATGGCAGAATATCATGCAAAACCATGAATGTTTAGATAGTTGAGTTGAGTTTTGTTTTGAAGATTAAACTAAGAACGTATGTATGTGTGTTTTTGTGCATGAAACTTCAGGTTCCCAAAGATGCTAGAAGGTAATATCAGCTCTCCTGGAACTAGAGTTACAGAGAGTTATGAGATGCCATGTAGCTGCTGAGCCATTTCTCTAGTTTGATTACTAAAATATTTAAAATACAATACAGAGATGGCTCATCCGGTGAGGGCATACTCCCCTGCAAGCCAGGTAACCTAAGTTGTATTCTTAGAACTCACAGTAGGAGAAAACAGAACCCTAAAAGTTGCTCTTTGGTGTTTACACCTGTGCTTGTGAGGGCATGTGTGCACATGTGTACACACACACACACACACACACACACACACACACACACACACACAGAGCTATGGGGGTGTGGTTGGGTAATGTTTGATTGTGATTGCTTCTCTTTAAAAAAAACAAAGGAAAAATGTAAATTTTTTTCATAATGACCTAAAATATTTGGCAACTTCAGTTTATAATAAACCTATCTTCCAGCAACAGTTTGGAGTTTGATTTTTTTTGATGAGTTTTGTGTGTTTGCTGTTTGTTTGTTTGTTGGCTTGTCTGGAGCTTGAGAACCTGCTGCCTCCTCCTTGAGTCACCGCTGGGATCACAGGCAGGAGTGCCTGTCGCCACATCTGGCTCTGACGATGCTTTTGAAGTAGAGTTTATTTTAATTTTTTTTTTAATCAATGCACGAAAGGTTAAGAGACGAAATCTAGAAAGGTTAGGTCTCTAACTGAACTGTAAAAGGAAATCATAATATAGGCAATGGGCAGAGAAAATTAAGCCAGTGGGAGAATGTTCTCAGCCTAATGAGATTGCCTCTGAATGTAGCAACTTAGAATTCGGAGTATGCGAACGGCAGGTTAATTCTGATGAGTTACTGCAAGAAAAGAACGACTTTCTGCCTTTTTGCTGGGCTGTGTTTGGCATTTTCACCGGTGATTCATTTAACATGTCTCCTGGCAATATATTCTGTTTATCACAGAAGCAGGAACAAATGCTACAAATGGCATTTTTGTTTTTTTGTTTTTTGCTTTTTGTTTTTGTTTTTTTTTTAATTGTGGGTCAGCAAGATGGCTCAGCTGGAAAAGGTGCTTGCTGTGGGAGCCTGAACCCACTCTGGAAGAAGAGAACCAATTCCTGTCTTCTAACACGCACAAGTATGCTGTGACACATGTGCCCGCCTCCAATTAGAAGTTGAAAATATCTTAATGGCAAATAAAAATTTAAATAAACATGACCTTGGATCTTATTTATTTGTTTTGCTGTTAAAATAGCTTTTTTTAAAAATTTTATTTTTATCTATGTGTGCATGTGAATGCAGTTGTCCTTGGAGAACAGAAGATGGCGTTGGATCCCACTGGAGCTGGAACTATGGTTATGAGCCACCATGTAAGTGCTGGGAACTGAATTCGGATCCTCTGTAAGAGCAGGCAGCAAGTTCTCCTGACTGCTCAGCCATCTCTCTACCCCATGCTTTCTTTTCTCTTCCTCTTCTTCGTCCTCCTCTTTTTGGATGTGATGATCTGCTCAGGAGTCGGAGTCATAAATTTTATCAGGAACGCACAAGTGTCTGTGAACATCCCTGATACCTGAAGGTCATGTCTCTCTGACTGGCTGCCATGAGTGGATGTGAATGGGGCAAACAGGATTGTCTGCAAAAGCAACATGAAATTACAATGCCGTAGACTCTATATGTTTTGCGAATGCCATAAACATAGAAGGTTTGCTGTTTATTCTAGCACAGTGTTGGGTTAGCTGACGTATAGCTGAAAGCTAAAACTAGGGCAGGTAGCTTGTCATTACAAGAGTCACTTCCTCTTCCTCCCCTTCTCCTTTCCCTCTTCCTTCCCAACTTCCTCCTCTCTTCCTATTTCTCCTCCCTTTTTTTGTTTTGAGATAGAGTTTCGTGTATGTTTGGCTGGATTTGAACTTGATGAAGCCAAGGGAGACCCTGAACTCCTGATCTTCTGGCCTCTGCCTCCCTCGTCCTGAGATTCAGGCACGAGCCACTGACTGCACTAGTTCTAAGTGTCATGGACTCTGGAGACAAAACCCTCACAATCAGAAGGACATAACAAAACCAAGAAATATTAAGGGACTTGTTTGAAGTCACCCAGGAAATTGGTGATGGGCCTGAACTACCTTCCCGTTGGTCCAGCATTTCAGCTATACAAGAAAGAGAGCAAGCGTAGCCATCCCATTGAGAACCCAGGCAAAGGTGGCCTCCTCAATGACCCCCGAACCTTGAGGGTTACAGAACAGGATCACCTGAATGCTGAGACACACGTTAGGCCTCTCTTTAAAAATTTTTTTAATCTTATTTATTATAATTGTGTGTATGTATATGGAGGTCAGGGGAAAACCTGTGGGAGTTGAGTTTTTTGGATGTGTGTGTGAAGGAATCAAGCCTAGGTTGTCAGACCTGTCAGCAAGAGCTCTTTACCTGTTGAGACATCTTACCCACCCCTATTTTTGATATTTTGAAAACCTAAGATGTTTAGGTATTATTCCTATTAATCAAGTGTTGGCAGGCTGCTTAGGTGTCCACCAGATTTATACCGGGATATGATTAGATGACTTAGATATAATCCTAGTGTACAAACTTAGGTATAAATCTGGGCGTCAGACCGTTTGGTCCTCGACTGCTCCTCCCATTCTCTCCTCTGGGACTCTGTCGTGTGAATTTAAGCCAGCTCGGGTTGCTCGGGACCGCCTCACACTTAACTTTTCCTTTCTCAGCCACCCATGTTTTCTTTTTCTTATTGTATGAGACCTGGACATTATTACTGTTATTATTATATATTTATCTGGATTTTAAAGCTTCTCTGTCTTGGCCAATGATAACATCCTAGAAGTAAGGCTGTGTTAGGACTCTCAAGCGGGAGGAATAGTTTCCAACTTTCCGTTCGTACACCCTAGAAATATTTAGTCTACAATATTTAAAGGCATTTGTGTAAACAACCGAAATCTTTCTTTGGGGAAATTAAAACAACAGGACTTGATTGCATAGCGTGATTTTGTATTTTGCAGATGTTAATATTTAATCATATGCAGAGCCATTTAGCTTAAGTGCATTAATGTAACTCATTTAAAAGAGGCCAGTAATTGTCCTATTAACTCCCAGTCTGGATGTTATCTGCTCTACCCTGCTGGCAAGGCCAGAGGGGGACGCTTCTATTGGCACCCACAGAGATTGCTCTGATCTGTTGAAAATCCTGTTAAATTCTAATTACTTAGGAGAACCAGCCAGGGAATATCTAATGAGCTCGAGGAAACCCACTAGAAGGGTTTCCGTGCTACTAGTGACTGGGTTGCTCCTTATACCAGCAGCACATGGATGCAGCTTCTGCCTTATCAAATGTGGCTCTCGTTTCTTATGGTCATATGTCACAGATTTTCTTGGTTGGTGAAGATAGCTTAATCCTATAAAGGAGAAATGATCAGGCGATGTTTAAATACGTACAGGTCATTTCCTGGAATTATTGCTCTCATCTTCAGATGCTTAAAGAAGTGGGCACTGTGTCTTAGCAAAATCACGGTGTGGGGATAGCAGTGCGAACACAGTGCTCCTACAAGTTTGGTCTTTTAATCTGGAATGAGAAACATTCATAAAGAGTCTTGGAAGCCATGATTCTCTATAACCCCCTCAAATTACTGTCAAGCAAATCCGTGTGTGAAGAAGACCCAACGTGCCTTGCTGTTTGGTAAATATTGCCCTGAGAATCTTTCTTTGTATGACTGACATTTCCTTCTCTCTGTAGTGCTTAGCAGTGCCTTTCTGTCACTAACCCAGCTTGGTATGGTCGCATGGTTGGCGAGTTCCTCTTCTGTGTGCTTGGGACTCCATCTCCCTAAAGTTAGATGGCCGGTAGATGTGCTGTGTCAGAGGACAGGCTTTAGTATTAGATCTGAAGTCTTCAAAAACCGATTTTAACTTTCACACGTAACTAACACACTTCTTCACTTTCCCCTCCTCCTTGTATCTCTGTGCGATGGGGTTGCTTACTACCTCACCCAGGACTGTGTGAACCTCAGGCCGTGAGGGTTCTGTGAAGAAGAGCACACAAAGTGCTCAGCAGAGTGTGTTCCAGGCTACAGGAGCTCGAGAAATGATAGTTATTTTCGAAGACTAATTAAATTTTGGAATATGAAAGAATTGTGAAACCTTTCATTAAAAAACGAATATAGGGTGAATTCCTATTACCCCTAATGTACTTCTCTCATCATGTTCATTTGAAATTTGTTGAAAGAATTACAAGGGACCTATTTTTAGCAGCATTCCTGTGAACTTCATTCCAAAGTTTATCAAGTTTTTCCTCAATGTATCATTTTACAACGTAGATTGATGCCAGCAGATGACACCAGAAACAAAATGTGGTTTGGTGATACATTACCTAGAAAAATCCCTGTCCTGATGACAAATTATTATTGGAATATTATATAAGATTTTAATGATTGAAGAGAAAAAAGATTATTACATATTATTTCAACAATTAGCAATGTAATTATTATTTAAGATTATTCTTTGGACTGTGGGGCTTGGCAGTGGAAATGCCCATCTTGATGTTGCTGTTACTTTCTGTTGTTTCCTTGCTGTCAAGGTCAGATTTTCTCTTTTGCCTAAAATGTAGAAGGAAGCAGTGTTTGAAATCAGACCACTGCGAGGCTGCGGGCTCTCTTACCGCAGTGATCTGTTCATCATAATTTGACAAGGGTGGTACTTTTTTTTTTTTTGTTTTTTTTTTTTTTTTTTTCCGGAGCTGGGGATAGAACCCAGGGCCCCTTTGCCTAGGCAAGCGCTACCACTGAGCTAAACTTAAGGGTGGTACTTTGTACTTAAATTTTATTTCTTCGGGTGACTCATTAGTTCATATAGCAACTTTGTAAGGTAGCTATACTGCACAATATCATAGAAAATTAAAGGAAATATAGGGGTTTGTATATATGCGATTTTATTGCATTCTAGTATAGGAGATATACTGATATGTTATGATGTACATTGGAATATTTCAACAAAATAATATTTGCTCAATATAACTTGCTAATAGTTCGTAATTTGACTATCTTAATACACTGGAATTTTCCTAAAATGTTTGATTGAGTGAATTGTTCTATTTTGTTGGGGGAGATGTCGGAATCCCAGGAACTTACAACTGTCATTGTTAAAAATCTTACATGTAATAGGCGTCTTAAAATTATTTTGTCTACAGAAAATATTTTTAAAGGTTTATTGGTGCCTGATGGATTAATGTACCAGGTGTGCCTGATGCCCCTGGAGACCAGAGGGTGTTAGGTCCTCTGAGACTGGGAAGTCTGTAAGGGCAGTAACCACGGAGCCATTTCTGCAGCCCCTAGTAAAATGAGTTAAACTTTTTAAAAAATTAATTTACATGTGGTGCGTGCATGTGTGTGTGTGTGTGTGTGTGTGTGTGTGTGTGTGTGTGTGTGTGTAATGGTGCATGTGGCAGAGTATATTCGTGGAAGTCAGAGACAACTTTTGTGAGTCAGTTCTCTTCTGGGTTCTGGGACTCTGGTAGATAGGTAGTCAGTGTTTTCAGTTCTTTTATCTGCTGAGCCATCCCATGGGTCCTGT
This sequence comes from Rattus rattus, assembly GCF_011064425.1. Classification (NCBI taxonomy): domain Eukaryota; kingdom Metazoa; phylum Chordata; class Mammalia; order Rodentia; family Muridae; genus Rattus; species Rattus rattus. The sequence continues at coordinate 54,931,613 of NC_046154.1, forward strand.
TTCTGTTTTTTGGATAGGGTCTCATAACTGGGCTGACCTTGAACTCAGAGGCAAAGATGACTTGAACTGATCCTTCCAAATGCTGAAATTATAGGCCTGTACTCCCATGCCAGCTGAGGGGAAGTAAGTCTCGAGGGCTCCTCGGGCATGATGGGATTAGCCCTTTAAAAAGAGCTTTACCCCCACTCCCACAAAATCAGACATAGACCAGACCAACCACACAATAATAACCAGAAAAAAAAAAAAAACATGAAAAATCCATGACAGAATTAAAACTAGAAAAACATTTGGCTTTCTAACTTCTCTCCTAACCTGTCTTCTGTCCTTCTGCTGTCTCACCTAAACTCTCCTTTCCCGGATCTCCTTAGGCACATCAAAATGTAACCCCCAGTTAAAGGGTAAAGTTTACACTGGAGCCCACTGTTTGAGAATGGCTGTCCCGTCTGTAAGAAGACCTATTGACTTTGGATCCTTGCAAAGGCTTATTTTCGTGGCTCCATTAACCTGGCTCCATGATGCTTTTGCTTGCAAGTTTTTAACAATAAAGTGGTGGCGAGTGATGCTTGAGAAGCATCAGTCTCTGTTGTACATTGTTCCTGCCTTCTGAGGACTCGGTGCTAGCCCCTTTCTTCAAACATCCTGCAGTCAGGTCGCATTCAGAAAGCAGAGGGCCAGTCCTGAAGTCAGTCCCCACACTGAATCTGTTGGTGCCTGGATTCCAGATCTTCCCAGCCTGAACTTTAAGTAATTCTCTGTTACTTGTAAATGATTCAGTCTCAGGTGTTTTGTTACAGTAGCTGCAACAGGTAGAGGTATAGGAATGCAAAACAAGACAGGCAAGAAGAAGGATTAGCACAATCATTATTAAAGTTAATATTTTGATACAAGGTCATTTCATGAAACTGCCAACTCAGCCTAAACCCTTGACAAAGTTCTTGGACTGCGGACAGCATATAAAATTATAGGTTGGTCCTGGCTCTTCTGGGGAACTCATACATATAACATGAGTAAAATGGTTCATCTTTGTTAACAGAAAACAAATGTAAACACATACATTTAAAAAATTGCAGAAAACATAATTTTAACAACAAAAGTAAAATGGGTCACAATTTTAGGTAGGCTTTCTTACCCTGTGCTTTCCCCAAAGTTAAACTCCTCTGTCAACATAGGGTATATGTCTGTCTAACCCTGTGTAAGTGTGTGGTCCTGTGTTCTGTCCTTCTCCCTCTTCACAGCCTTGCTTGGAGCTTGGTGTAACATATCACACAGCTAATAACGCAACTTCACTATGACTTTACATTTCTCTGTTGACTCGCATGGCAATCTGGCCCAAAGCCAAGTCTGTTGAGCTTCCTGTTTGAAAATGGGCACCGTGTTTTCTGAGAAAACCTGATTAAATTCTGCTGAGGGTCAAAAGACAGTTTTCTGACCCATTTGAAAGAGCTGTTATCTGATCATTATTTTTCCCTACAAAAAAGAAACTTTTCACCTGGCTTAATCTGGTGGGTTGGTTTGTTTTTGTTTTGTTTTATTTTTCTTGACTGAAAATGTGATAAAGTGACCTCCAATTACCACGGCTTCAAATATTTTAGTTTTCTTCATTTCTCCCCGCTGTCCTATCTGGTTCACCTTGGTTGGTGTTGGGCCTTGCTTTCTCCTCTCTATAGTATTTTATTACGGAAAAATTAATTGCACAATATACCTGTCACTCCAAATACTGAATTATGTTCTTTTTCAGTGTCAATGAGTGTGGGGTCCAATAGTTCTAGCAAGATGTGTCATTTCAGTTCTTCGAGGACATTTATGCATCAGGGGACAGTGGATAGTGTTTAATTTAGCTGTAGTTGAAAACAAAATCAGTTTATTTCTGTTCGGAAGTACAAATATGACCAGTTTTTATCGTTGTTTACAACTTGGAAGATTTCATTAAACTGCAATTTGAAAATTATTGCTGTGTTTACTCTGCAAACTAAAACTTCAAGCCCTATTACGCTCATTCTGATTTATGCTGCTAATAATGTTCCAGAATAGTTGAATAATTCTTAAAACGAAATTACTCTTCTCCAGAAATTTATTATTATTATTACAATTTATATTTTATTTATTTATTTTGTGGGGGAAGTGTGTGCCACGGCCCATATTTAGAGGTCAAAGGGCATCTTGCTGGAGTTGGCTCTTGCCTACCACAGGTTCCGGGCATCGAACTCAGGTTGTTAAACTTGGCAGCAGCCACCTTCAGCCACCGTGCCAACTCACCAGCTCTGGAGAGTTATTATTTCATCTCCAAAGAAAGTGCAATATTGTGAAGCTGTCCCCCATGAAAAGCTAAGGAGCATCCTTCTTTGACTTCTTAGATATAAAGCGACTGCATTGAACGGGCTAGCCAGTCAGGATGAAGCCCCAGCTGTTCTGTGTCACATTACTTAGTTTGGCTGCTCTGTGCCTGCTAACATGGCTGGGGAGGGGCAAGGCCTGGCAGTGTATGCAGATAGAAGAGGCCTCAGCAGCTACTGACCAGTCAACCTGGCAGTCCTGAGCAAGTAACTCCAACAAGTGCTTCCCAAACGCGAGGCCTGCGGCAAAGTCATCACCGCTTGACAGCCATTGAGGAAAACAGGGATGACAAACTTTCCACAAAGCTATGTCCATTGAATTGAAAGAATATGTTTTTTCTTCTTTTTAATATAGCCACCCTTTTATGAACTGTAATAAAGGATGTTCCCAGTGCTTCTACTTCCTAAAATGAACATCAAACATTCCTAGGTGGCTTCCCCCACCCCGATCTTCTGAAATGTTCTTGAAACCTGAAGGTCTTAGGCACATCCGTTACTTACACAAATCTGCTTCCTTGCCACTTGAGTGGTCAGCAGGAATTCTTACCTTGTCTAATTAGGGCAGAGGTTAAGCAAGACACGCAGAACAAGTGCCTAGAATTGTCCTTGGTACTTTAGAGATGCTGCCAGCATCATTTCAACCTGAAGTTTTGGTGCAGGCCTCAAGGTCGGAGTACCGTGGTGTGCTCTCAAGAACCGTGGTGTATGTGTGGAGGTCAGAAGCCAGCTTTCAGAAATTGGTTCTTTATTTTATTTTATTTTATTTTACCCTGTGGAACCAGGGGATTAAACTCAGGGACTTGAGATTGGCAGCAAACTCTTTTACCCAGGCAGGCATCTCTGCATCCCGGTCCATTCTTTCCGTTGTGGAGAGGGAAGGAGAGTAAGTCAGAACCAGGCACTGCTTGGCACATAGTAAATGGCAAATAAGTATTATTTCAGTCTGTGGGATCCTAAAGCGGAAGGGCGTAGTAGGCAGATGGTGTGAGAGTTAGGGTAGCAGAATGAGTTCTAGATATTGGTGCGGTGATAACTGAAGTCAGGAAAGCAAGGGTGGAAGGGCCTAAAACAGACAGTGATGGTTCTAAATTAGCCCACGGGACCTGCTGTCTTCCCAGTAAGCAGACACAGGGAGCCCCACAGTCCATGACAACCTGCAGCTTCCTCCCAGCTAGTTTGCATCACCTTCCCCATAATTCTTGGACTATCCTCCTTAGATGAAAATCTTTGCATTCCTCTTCTGAGACTTTTAGTCCTGAGACAGAAGTCTCCTCACCTGTGACACCTCATCCACGTTGGGTGCTGTTGACACGAGCGTAATTTCCCACGGTCACAACGGTGCTGGAACTCATACAGTCTCAGAGGTCCCTGAATCTAGTATGCTTACTCCCCCATAAGAAGAGCGCTCTTCACCAAGGACAGCTTAGCCACCAGGGAAGTGTGCCTCCTCTGACAGCATGCAGCTCAAGCAAAGACACATGAAGAGGGGAGGTGGGGTGGAGAGCCTAGCCAGTCAGAACCAACCCAGCCAGCATTTAAAGGGTAGCGGCTGCTGCAGCCAATGGGCCCTCAGACTCAACAGCATGGTCCTGTACAAAAGAGCAGAAAGGCCTGTTCGTAGCCTGGCTTTGGGTACCAGCCATCTGGCTGTTGGTAACACTTGACGGGGTTTATGCTACTCTCTTCCCATTTCATCCCAAGGGATATGTTTACATCACAAGTCCTATTCTCAAGTGCGGTCTGGTCTGCCTAGGTATATAGGGTTAAACTTTTCTTAGTTCGATTGTAATTCCCAGCCTAGTTCTCTTTGGTAGGGACGTTGACCAAACTGTAAATTTGTCATTGAATGTCAACTGCATCGTCCAGAGCTCTGGGATCTCTTGGTGGCCTTTACCTAGCACCTAGGAGATAAATACCATATTTCTGGAGTTGTTCTTTTTTTAAAAAAAGATTTATTTATTTTATGTATATAAGTACACTGTAGCTGTCTTCAGACACACCAGAAGAGGGCATCAGATCCCATTACAGATGGTTGTGAGCCACCATGTGGTTGCTGGGAATTGAACTCAGGACCTCTGGAAGAGCAGTCAGTGCTCTTAACCACTGAGCCATCTCTCCAGTCCCAAGTCTCCAGTTTCACAGAGGTCAAGAAGACAGTTTAATGTGTCAACAAACCACAGTATTGGTAGGAAATATAACATTTTTAGACCTGTGCTACTTTGGTTTTGGTTGCTGATGTCTGTGACCAAAACGACTTGGAAAAGAAATGGTATATTTCATCTTACAAATTACAGCCCATCCTGGAGAAAAGCCCATGCAGGAACGCAAGGCAGGAGCTTAAAGCCAAAACCGTGGTGGAATGCTGCCTACTGGCCTGACCCTAAGCTTGTGTTCAGCTGCCTTATACAGGGATAGTATCTCTCATAGTGGGCTAGGCCCTTCTAAGAAAGCACCTCAGAGGACATGCCTATAGGCCAATCAATGGCAGCAAATCCTCAACTGAAGGGCCCTTTCCCAGGTGCATCAAGTCGGCAACCACAGTTAGCTATCACATTTACTCTGGTTTCAGTGTAAGGCATAGCCAGCCTTAAGTGACTTTCTTTTTATCCCTTTGTCCTCTCCCTGTGTTAGGGATGTTCATGTATCTAAGTGGTAGAGACCTCACCTAGCACGAGTGAGGCCCTGAGTTTCAACCCTATCATTGCAAATGAATAAATAAATAGCCCAAGTTCTATTTCTGATTTCACCACTTGCTTATCCTGTAAAGTTGGTCAAATGATTTCTCCCTTCTGTGCTACAAGTTCCCCACCTGGGAACAGGAGGGCGGATCACACAGCCTCTGTAGGTTTTGTTACCCTTCACTCTCTGGTCTGAAGCAGGAAACCCATGGCATTGAGATTCATCTCTCATTATATAACGCACCACCTTCCCTTTCTCAGTGATAAATTATGATATGAATATTAACTATTAACAACAGAGGAGAGAAACATTATTTCAACAATTAACAGTGTAATTATGACTTAAAACGATTGATTTGAAAGGCAAATTTTTATCTGGTTTTCTGAACGCTGAAAAACTTTGCCTCTCAGGCTTCTCTTGCGGGGGAGAGCAATTTTGTACCTCAGTTTCCCTGAAGGTAATACCGATCCTTCTCGCTGTTTCCATGCTTTTTGTTATGTTAGTGAGGATATTCATTTTTGCAAGAAATGAAAACCCATTCACAAGAGCTTGAGCAAAATCTCTTCCCAAGGAAGTGCTGGCCCCAAGGCTGTGGCTTTGAGATAGCTTTGTGGGCTGTTACTCAGATCGGCTAAGTGCTCTTCCACACTCCCAGACTTTAGCACTTGGCATGAGGGCAGTGCAGTTCTTCTCAGTGAGCGACTCTAGTGGGCGGCAGTCTGTGCTGTGATTTCAGGCTGGGAGTCTATGTCTTCTTCGAGCTTGCTTTCCAGAGACTTATGCTGGAGCCCTCTTCTCTCAGCCAGCCAAGGGGAGTAGGGATGGGGGAGATCATGGAGGACCAGGGCATCACTGCCTCTGGCTAGAATTCAGCTACAGCTGTCTGGGAATCTTCCATGCCTGGAAGAAAATTTTATGTCAACTTGACACAGGCTTCTTAGGCTTCCTCATTCTTCGACCCTTTAATACAGTTCCTCACGTGATGGTGACCGCCAAAGGTAAAATTATTTCATTGCTACTTTATAACTGTAATTTTGCTTCTGTTTTAAATTGTAATGTAAATATCTGATATGCAGGACATCTGATATGTGATCCCTATGCAAAGGTTGTTGTTGTTGTTGTGTGTGTGTGTGTGTGTGTGTGTGTGTGTGTCATGACCCACAAATTGAGAAGCATTGGGCAGGAGTCATCTGAGAAGAGTGAACCCCAATTGAGAAAATGTCTCCATGAGACTGGTCTGTAGGCAAGCTTATTTTCTTAATTAATATTAATAAGAGAGGGCCCGGTTCATTGTGGGTGGGGTCATTGTTGGGCTGGTGGTCCCAAGCTTTACAAGAAAGCAAGTTAAGGAAGCCATGGGGAGGAAGCCAGTAAGCAGCATCCCCCATGGCTTCTGCATCAGCTCCCGTCTTCAGGTTCCTGCCATGTTTGAGTTCCTGTCCTGACTTCCTTCAGTGATGGACTTCACTACGGAAGTGTAAGCCAAATAAACCCTTTCTTCTCCAATCTGCTTTTGCTTCACCATTGCAATAGAAACCATAACTGAAAGAGAAGGGTGGGAGGGTTTGGAGCTCTGCTGGTGGAGTGTTTTACGTAGCGTTCATGAAACCTTGGGTTCAGTCCCCAGAATGCTTACACCTGGGCTGGTGGACACCTGTGATCCCAGGACTTGGGAAGTGGACACAGGAAGATCAGAAGTTCAAGGTCATCTCCAGGTATATCGGCAGGTTGAGGACATCTTGAGCTACGTGATGTCCGTGTTTCAAAACAACAAAACCGAACAGAGTTGGGGGAGAGATATTTCATAGAAAGTCATTTATGGTAGAATTTCCTGTCCTTAACTGGGAGATGCCTTGGGTTGAACGGATGCTCTAAGGCCTTCAAATCAGATACCAAGGCCGGGAGAGGTTTCAGTGCCTGGGAGCTGGCTGTGTGGCTGGGCTTTTTGCTTGTGTGGACAAAGTTGACTCACAGGGTCTTACAGGAAAGGCTCTTCCTCCCCTCTTAGGAGACAAGGGATTTGGCTAATAAGCCTGTTTGAAGTAAAGAACCTGAAACTTGTGCTCTCCACCCCAGATAAAGCCTAGAACTTTACGCATGTTAGAGTCACAGCAAAGCTGAGGGTGCTCAGGCTCTCGATCCCAGCTCTCAGGACGATCCTGTGTTCAAGGCCAACCTAGGCTACGAAAGCAGACCTTCTTGGGGACAGACTAGTCCCAATATTCATCATGAGAAGCAAAAATGGAATCTTAAGGAAGGAAAAAATAATGGGCAATGGAATACGAGGGACACGGACCCAGAAGAAGAGAGGAGGCCAGCTGGGCGGGGACAGGAAGTGGATAATGAAAGAAGTCCTAAATCCTTACGGTAAAAACTGTGAAACCCTGACCAGAAGACAACTAAAAAGACAGTCAGTCAATTTGCAAATACAAAATCAATTATACTTGTATACATTAATAAACCATCCAAAAAGGGTATTAAGTTAAAAGGACTGAAAATCACCAAGCATCACCCCCTTACCCCCAAACACCAGATGAGAAGATATTCCATGCTCATGGACAGAAGTGGAACACCCATCCAAACTGATGTAGGGCTCATGATATCAAAATCCTGAAGGTATTTGTGTGAAAACAGAAAAATTCACACAGAATGATGAGAGGACCCTTAAACAATCAAAGCCTTTTTTAAAAGATTTTTTTTCTATTTTACGTGTACACGCGGGTTTTTATGCACATGCGTCTGTGTGGCATATGTGTACATTTCCTGTAGAGGCCAGAAGACAGCACTGAGTCTTCTGAAACTGGAGTACAGACCAGTGTTAGTCATCGTGTGGGTGCTGGGAATCGAACCTCTGTAAGAGCGGCAAGCACTCTTAATCAATAGGCCCCTCTCCAGCCCTGTTTTAAGGTTCTCTTTTGTCTCTCTCTCTCTCTCTCTCTTCTCTTCCTCTCTCCCTTTCTTTTTTTTTCTTTTTTTTTTTTTTTTTTTTTTTTTTTTGTAGGTCCCGTAGATACTAGAGTTTAGAGTTTTGGTATAGTAAAGTTTCCTAGTTGAATTCTCTGCTGAGAACAGCTGAAGTAATGAATGAAAAATTGCCTTACAGAGAGAACTTTTGTAATACAGTCAGGATATCTATGGGGCTAGAGTAATTAGAGAACATAATTTGCATCACAGGCAGCTGCTGGCCAAACCTCAGTTGCAGGAGACAGTTAACACCAGCACTGGAGCACAGGCAGCTTTCTTCTGAGCCCATTCTGCAGCTTCTCTCATTTCCCTTCCTTCCCCTTCCCTTCCCTTCCCTTCCCTTCCCTTCCCTTCCCTTCCCTTCCCTTCCCTTCCCTTCCCCCTCCCTTCCTTCCTTCCCTTCCCTTCCCTCCCTTCCCTCCCCCCTCCCTCCCTCCCCCTCCCTCCCTCCCTCCCCCCCTTCCTTCCCCTTCCCTTCCCTCCCCTTCCCTCCCCTTCCCTTCCTTCCCCTTCCCCCTTCCCTTCTTCCCTCCCTTCCTTCCCTCCCCTTCCCCTCCCCCCCACCTCTGTTTCTCTGTGCATCTCTGGCTGTCTTGGAACTTGGTCTGTAGTCCAAGCTGGCCTTGAACTTGGAGATTCACCGACCCCTGTCTCTGAATGCTGGGGTTAAAGGCATGCACCACCACAGCCTGGCTTACATCTAGATTTTAGGGGGGAAAGTCTGGCTTGTTTTTAGTATTAATTATTCTCTCTCTCTCTCTCTCTCTCTCTCTCTCTCTCTCTCTCTCATATATATACATGTTTGTTTATTTGTTTGAGTGTCTTCTGCAGTACAGGTTGGCCTGGACTTCATTCTGTAACTACCAACCTTGAACACCTGATCTTCTTGCTCCCAGCTCCTGAATACCAGGATCACAGGTGTGTACCACTGAGCCCACCGTAAATCCTGAGCTCTTACCAGAATCAAGGGGAAATAGTAAATACATCATTTAAAAGGGAGAGAGTCTGTCAAGCCCTCCCTTGAAGACTTTGATCAGTGGCCCTACCTGAATAAGGACTTCTCATGACAAAACGATGAAGGCTGAATTTAAAAGACAATGGCCTCCTTGGTCATACTTGGCCCCTGATTTGTCTTACGTCCCATATACAAATCCCAGCATTGCTGATCACATACACGGGAACACAGCCAGTCTTGTCTTCTGGATCACAAACAGTTTTGCTTTGGACTGCATGGGGATTGTGAAAGATCATTTTTGTAGATTAAGACAGCACAAAATTCCATGATTCTTTTCAGTGTCTGGGCCCTTCCCTGTCATGATGAATACAGAAATGTCGGCTAAGGGATGGGGAGATGGCCCCTTGGTAAAGTGTTTGCCACACAGCATGAAGACCTGAATTTGATCCCCAATAGCTATGTATACCCAGTGTCCACATATAAACCGGGGTGGTAGAATATTCTTAAAAATCACAGTATTAGGGAAGTAGAGATGGAAGGAATCCTGGATTTGCTGGCCAGGCAAGCAAACCAAATCTTCGAGCTGTGGGTTCAGTCAGAGATCCATCTCAAAAAAATCATCTGGAGAGACAGAGAACACACACACACACACACACACACACACACACACACACACACACACAGGAGGGAGGGAGAGGGAGAGGGGGAGAGGGGAGGGAAGATACTCAATGTCCATTTCTGGTTTCTGCATGCACATGTGTACACATAATCACATGTTACCCCCACCCCCACTCATGCACAAAAGAGAAGACAGCTATAGCGTTCCACTCTACAATTCTACCCCATGCTTTCTGCTAACCAGTTAACATCTCCTAGATAACCTCATCCAGAAAAGAGCTTTTCAAAATGGTGATGCTTCCGTCTGACCCCAGACACCATAGGCGCTCCTCCCAACCCTTTTTGTAGACTAGTCTTTTGCTTGGTGTGGTCTCAGGTGTTAAAATCACAATCCTTTCTCCTCATCTGGTACCTCCAGAACCTACACTCTCTAAGTAAGCCAGAGAAACTCACTGGTTCCCCAGAATGAACTTTGGTGTTTGTTGTTGAGACAATGGAGGAAATTACATCTTCTCTTAGAAGGAATTTTAGAAACACCAAGTACAGAAGGGTAGGGTGGTGATATTTGACCTAAAATGAGAAGGAAGTAATTAGGTAAAGAGGCGAGGAGAAGCATGTTCAAAGATCCTGTGGCAGGGAGGACATGCTACTTACAAAGAGTTTGAAAGAAAGGGATGTGGCACAGAGAAAAAGGGGATTGATGAAGCTTAAGAGGCAAGCAAGGCCCTAAAGTGCAGGCTCGTGTGGAGTGGGCCATATTAAAGAGCCCGGCCTTTGTCTTTACAACAGCTGGAGGTCGCTAATGGATTTTCAGCATGGCGGGTGGCGAGAAGAGACGTGGCCTTTGGAAAGATTACTTCAAGGGCCTAGAGGAGAATGAGAGAAATCCAATTAGCAGGCAGTAGTAAATCTACACAAGGGATGCTGCTGCTGCTGCTGCTGCTGCTGCTGCTGCTGCTGCTGCTGCTGCTGCTGCTGGACCAGTGGAGACGAAGGCAAGTGCATGGATTCAAGTTATGAATGACAGTGCTCTTTGGGTTTGCCTGGGTTGTTCATGGTGAGGATGGACCAGGGGTCTTGTTCCGTGAAGTTGCTTCAGCTCTCAGCACATAGTAGGTAACAGTTCACGACAGAATGAAATCCCATGACTCCCAATATTACTGCATGAGTGAGCTGGGGATTAGTGGAGAAAGGAAGGGGAATACTTCTTACGTTTGCCTGTCTATTTATTTGTGGACTCTGGGGATTGAACTCAGGGCGTCAGATTTGGTGGCAAGCACCTTTAACCGCTTCCCTGCTTCGCTGGTCCAAGGAAAGTAAATTATGAAACCTTGGAGATTAAGTTGTTTTTTAGTAAAAGAGTCTACTTCGAAGATTTGATGGGGTAACAAATGTATTTAATTCTAAAATAATAATTCTTATTACTGAGCACAAGGACTACTGTTTGCGCTTCCAGTGGTTTTCTTCTCTTTTGAGATAGACATTCTCACTCTTTAACCAAGGCTGGCCTAGAACCCACGGTGATTCGTCCTCTTTACTCTCCCAGCCTTCCAGTTGCTGGCTGTACAGGCGCGAGCCACTCTGCCCAGCTTCAAATGATTTCATTTAATTTCTAATTTGAATGTCTTAGTCATTCCAACAGATGAGTAAGGCAAAGATTATTACCTCTCATTTTCTACTCGAGAAAACTGTGGCCACGTGAAACTTGACTCCATATTGTTAAATTCAAGACTCAACAACTTTCAGTAGGTTATGTTAAGTACGGAACTTTGCTGGTTTTGCTGGGATTAGACGTGAGGTAAATATGCTACAGGAATATTAAGACTATCTGTTAAAACTGGGATGAGTCTACAGAGAATTAGTCACGGTAGGGGCCGAGGAGACATTAGCTGTGAGAGCCCAAGATTTGGATCCCCAGAGCCCATGAGCCAATGTAGACGTGTTGGTAAATACACGTAACCCCAGCTCTGGGGAGGCAGAGGCAGGATTGTTGGCAGCCAAATTGCTGAGCTTCAGAGTTAGTGAGAGAACCTGTTTCAAAAATCATGTGCAACTTTAGTTGTAGACGTAAAGAAAGCAAGCTGTCCCTCCCCTTGAAACATCCTTCCAATTGGCTGGCTGTCCCAGTACCAGAAGATGTTCTGCAGGCTCCCGGGCAGGAAGAGTCACCAGTAGTCTTTCCCAGTGGTGCATACTGCCTGCTAGAATGCACATATGCTAAGTAAGATGCGTTCACTGTGCAATTGTGGTACTACTGTTGTGAGATGAACCAATGGCCGTCTGATTGGATTTGAGGTCCTTTCTAGGAGGGATTTCATACTATAAACACAATGAAAAGTCCAAGGTCACAAAGGTCATAGGCCCTAGTGAGAAACTATTACTGCTGTTTTGCTAAATAAGTGTCTTGTTGAATGCCTTTTAAATATTGATATTTATGACTACAGATTATTACTGCTCCCTTTTGCAGTGAACATTGGTCAATGCACATACCCATAACTGGTCAAAGTGCTAAGAATACATGACTACTGAATGCTCGGCCATAAGTGGGATACATATTTCATCCCTGCCTCAGCTCAGGGTACATTTTAGAAGAGATGTTCTAGAGCAGACAAGAGAGCCAGAGAATGGGGAAAAATGCTGCAATATGGGCATTGCACTGAGGAAGTTACAGCAGCTGTGGTCACGTGCACAAGACCTGCACAGGGTCGAGCCCGTCAGAAGACCATCATGGATGCTGGAGGAGCTCATGAGACCCCACCTGTAGCTGGAGAGCTATTGGTAGGTAGTGCTTGCTGTGGAAGGGGTTATCACTTCCCCCCATTGGTGTAGCCACTGCTAAGCTGTCTCTATTCATTCGAGCAATCAAATGAAATTCAGTAAAAGCAGAAGGGGATGACCTAGGGATAAGTAGGGGTTCAGAGGAAGGATAGGAAATCACACTCGTCCTAGTGGGTGAGTATGATAAAAATATGTTAAATACAAGTATAAGTATGGTAAAAGTAATTTTTAAAGAGAGGACGATCTACCTGTGAGGGCTGTCATGAATGGGATGCCGTCCACACAATGTATTTAAATAAAATTTAAACAGTTATGTAAACAAACAAAAAAAGATAGAGAGCAGTTTACAAAGACACCAGATTGGCTTTCTAGGCAGCCTCTTGCAGAACAAATGATTTGGCTTTTGTTCAAAATTCTTAGATTCAGAGGTCCTATTCCCAGTAGAAGTGACAGCCAAGTGAAGGGGTTAAGACAGAGGAACAGAAGAAAAAGGGATCCTCCACAGTTCTCTATGTCACTATGTCAGACAGGGCTCCTCCATTGCCTGTCCACCCTTTCTGTGGTTCTGAAAGCAGATAGACCTTCTGTACTTGACAAGGGTGTCTGCAGTTCACCAGCATCTGCTGCCCTCCCCTCAGGAGTTTGGAAAGCTGCAGACATACTGTGGTGTTTGGAAAGTTGCAGACCTACTGTGGTGTTTGGAAAGTTGCAGACATACTGTAATGGTTAGAAAACTTCTGACATTCTCTGGTGGTTGGAAAGTTACAGACATACTGTGGTAAGCTGGGTCAGTCAGTCTGTTAGCAGCTTAGTGTGCTGGTATAGAGATCCACTTGTTTTCTGAGTTTTGTTTCTGAGAGTTTGGAATTATGCTATCTACAGTATTCCTAGTTTGTACTTTGTTTGTTTTGGGGTGTGTGTGTGTGTGTGTGTGTGTGTGTGTGTTTTAGACAATGTTTCTTTATGTAGCTCTGGCTGGCCTAGAACTTACTATTTAGACTAGGATGTCCTCAAACTCCAATGTCTGTCTGCCTCTGCCTCCCGAGTGCCTGTTTTACACATTTAGGGGTATGCTCTCTTTTCCGTGTGTGTGTGTGTGTGTGTGTGTGTGTGTGTGTGTGTGTGTGTGTGTGTGTAATCCCCATTAGCATTAATAGGAGCTGCAGACACAATCCACTCTTTCTTCATAGGAGTTTACCCTACAGTTTCCTAGGGGAGTAAGCTAGGTTCCTCTCTGAGGTCTTATATGGTGATCTTCAGAATCTCTATTTTGTTTTGCTTTGGTTTTTGAGACCGGGTTTCAGTCTGTGGCAGTTCTGGCTGTCCTGGAACTCACTATGTAAACCAGGCTGGTGTTGGACTCACAGAGATCTGCCTGCCTTTGCCTCCCAAGTGCTAGAATTAAAGGCATCACCACCACGCCCAGCTTTTGATCTGCAGAATTCCTGTGGCAAACTTTTTGAGCGTTTGATAGTTGGGTCTTGGATGAGTCTTAGGAATAGCACAGAATCACGTTCTTGGGACTATTTTCTAAGCACGGTCTTCAGAATATGTGTAGACTACTCATGTGATTATTTCACAAGATTTCCCAAACACCTTATCAGAGCTAATTGCTTTAATATTAAAACTATTTTAAGAACACTATAAAATATATTAAAGCTATTAATCATCACCAAATGTGCTTCAATTTATGCCCTGAAATAACATTAATTAAATTGCTACTAGCACTAAAAGCCAGGCCTTTTAAGTTTCAATCTTTGTTTGAGAAGACAATGCTAAAAACCAAACAAGCTTTATAACACAAATGTGTAAGAGACAGCAATCACAGCCGTTAAGATGCAAAAAGTCACTTTAAAAATTACATCTGTTTATTTGGGGTTGGGGGATATGGGGGTGAGAAGACAGCAGCCAGGAGCTGGCTCTTGTTTTCTAGTACTGGGGTCCCGGGACTGAGGTCAGGCTGTCAGACTTGAAGGCGAGTGACTTTGTCTGAGATACTTGGCCAGCTGGCCCAGGCTAACAACTCCTGTCCTTGTGCAGTTTCTATTGGGGGATAGATTATAAGGAGGTGAGAGAATGAGAGCGAGAGAGCGAGAGAGTGGGGGTGGGGTGTGGGGAGGAGCGCAGGTGAGGTTGGCGTTGCGGAAGGTGCATTATTGCCTTAAGTTCATTTACTGTGGTCAGAAAGGATTTCCACGGAAGAATTCTGCAGCACAGATACGTACTCGTCAGAGGTGCCGAGTACAGAGACGCTGAGAGGAGTGAGGAGGGTGGAGCCAGGCAGGCATGGAGAGAGCAGAAAGGGATGAAGTCAGATCAAGAACAGTTATTTAGCCATGGCAAGGATTTAGGTCTGGGCATCTGTGCTTGCTGGCAAGTGTGAGATTCTAGACTCAGTCCTCAGAGCTGCATAAACTAGAGCTAAGGATGTACGTGTGCAATCCCAGCGACCAGGAGATGGGGCAGGAAGAACAACTATTTGAAGTAATCCTAACTTGAGACTAGTCTGCGGTTTGTGAGACCCTGTCTCACAACAAACCAACAAACCAGCCAATCATGGTGGTGGGTTCACATGGTGGCACACACACACTTACGATCCCACCATTATCCTTACATGGGCTATGTTGTGGTTTGCCCTGGAGTTATCTGTATTTTGATGCTAATTCCACTGCCCCAAGGACAGCTGCCTAGTCAGTACTCAGAACTCAGGTGACTTCACCAGAACCACCTCCCCATTGAAATTGTAAAATAAGTGAGGGGCAGGAACAGGATAGAAGGAGGGTTATCTTGGGAGGAGAAGGAAAAATGGGCAGGAGAGATCTTTGAAGGAAGAGGAGGAGACAGGAGGGAGAGAGGGGCAGAGAAGCCGTGGCAGGACAAGATGGCAGGTTATGTTAAGATTCTGCTCTGTGGGGCTGGGGATTTAGCAGAGGAAGCCGTGGCCCTGGTGATCCCCAGTTAAAAAAAAGAACCAAAAAAAAAAAAAAAAAAAAAAAAGATTCTGCTCTGTGTATTTACAGGTTGTTATTAGTGTTCTCAAGGGATGGATAGTACCGGGCTTTGTATGTTTAAGTGGGCAATTATATCTTATCAATTGGATCTAAGATTATTGTGTTGTGTGTTCTTTTATGTGAGGGTTTGAGTGTAGGAAAGTGTGTGGCTGGGCTGTGTTTCCGCCAAGATATCTAGCAGATATCATGGGACACCGCTGTGCGGACCTAGCAGGGTAAAAGACAAACTTTACTTTTTTATTTATATATTTTTACAACAGGGCTACATGAAAACCTGTCTCAGAAAAGACAGGAGGTTCTATATGACCTTAATGAGGTATAATTAATATTCAACAAACTTCACTGTGATGTCTAATCTTAGCTGTCCACTTGGCACACTTGGGAAGAGGGAGCTTCAATTGAGGACTTCTGCCCATCAGTTGGCCTGTGGCTTGTCAGTAGGGCATTTTCTTGATTGTTGATTGCTGGATGAGGGCCCAGCCCACTGTGGGTGGGCACCACCTTTGGGAAGGCGGTAAGAAAGGTAGCTGACCATGACTCTGGGAACAGACTGGTTTCTGCTTGTGTTCCTGCTCTGACTTCCCTCCATGATGGACTCTAACTTGTAAGATGGATAAACCCTTCCCTCTTCACTTTTCATTTGGCCAGGGTGTTTTATCACAGAAATGGAAAGCAAACTAAAGCAGTTGCCCTTCCAAAAAGTACACGGTTTGGGAGGTTTGAAGAGGAGCGGTGGCAGAGGAGAAGGGAACCCTGATGGACTCCAGTTAGATCCAGCAGCCAGGCCAGCAGGTCTCACTCACTATTACTACCTCGTTCTCCTGACCGACCCAGCTCTTCCTTCGGTATTTAATACGCAAGGAATGCCATGTTTCAGGCCACCTTCATCCTCCCCGGTTTCTGCCCCACACTGCCTCTTACCCCTCACCCCTCACCCAAGGAGTATAGCCTGCCCTGGTTGGCAGGATCTCTCTGCCTTGGCCTTCTGAGAGGTGACACTGGTCTATGTTATCCAATAATCACATCTCCTCTCCATTCCAGTTCCCTTTTACCCAGACTCCCTCCCCACCCTGTCTCACCCTTTTTGTGACAACCTTTCCTTTTTCTACTATGTATGTCTTTTACTTTCTTGCTATCAACCTAATATGAATCATGGACTCACCTGTTTTTCTTCCTTTTATTCCCATTCATACCCATAACTACTGACTACTGACACTTTAGTGTACCTTGTACTGTCACCGTCCCTTTACTCCCTAAAATGATTGGAACTTAAGGGGTGATTGTTTTGTACTTAATTATTACTGTATTTTTGTAGTGGGTCTACACAAGGAAAATGAGAGAAAAGAAGAAAAAAAAGCATCTACTGTCAGGGGAGAACTGGGGGCAGAGTCTGGTGCCCACCTTTAATCCCGGCACCTGGGAGGCAGAGGCAAGTGAGTCTGAGGTCAGCCTGGTTTACAGAGCAAGTTTCAGGACAGCCAGAGCCACACAGAGAAGCCCTGACTTAAAAACTAAAACAAAAAGACAAAACAAAATAGGGTAAAGCAATGGCTCAGCAATTAAGAGCAGGCACTATTCACATAGAGGATCCAGGTTTGGTTCCTTGCACCCAATTAGTCGCTAACACTCATTGGTAACTTCAACTGCATGGGATCTGATGCCATTTTCTGCCCCCCCTCTCCCCATAGACAGTGTATCTAAGTGGTACATGGACACACATGGGGGCAAAACCCTGAACACAATAAAAATAAGTAAGCTCTACCTATCATCTCTATGTCTGTCTTCCCCCCCCCCATCTACCTACCTATCTACTTTATAAATATCTATCTATCTATCTATCTATCTATCTATCTATCTATCTATCTTAAAGAGGACACAAACTTCTGGATGATTTCCATGAGATGTAGGGTAGAAGGAAGTGTGCTTGGCCTTTGTGCACAATACAGACATGCAAGATCCCCACCGCCTTATGAAGCAGCAAATAGGAAGGCAATAGCTTAACATCTTCCAAACTCTGGTTCCTTACCACACGCTAATTTTGGCCCTCCCCCCGCAAAAGCGGTCACTATGTCTTTCTGGTATTCTGAGAGGAGCTGGGTAATTGCCACTTGGTTCTGCTGATCTTTTAGGTATGTACCCGAGTGGTGTGACTCAACATCATAATAATTTCAAAATACACGTCGTACTACTTATACAAGTCCTTTTGCAGGCGAGAAGAAATAACTCCTGGGCATAAATTTAATCTAGCATTATCCTGTTCCAAAGGAGCAGTGTCATAGGTTTGGGAACTTGTTTTAGGAACCCCAATGACAGGTGACAATTCACTTTTAATATAGGGCGAAATTTCTATCTCTCTTCTTTTCATATGCAAATATTAGTCCTCTCGGCTTATTTGGAAATGCGTATGATGTTGTCAGTTACATTATACTCATGCAGCGGTACGTGTATGTCACGAGACATATTTATGTAGATGCCCTAAAGTTATGGTGTCTTGGAGGACACTGGAGTGTAAATCAGTCCGGTGCTTGGAGACATGCTGCTGCAGTGGCCGAGGTAGTCTCTCCCGGAGAGTTCACTTAGCATTGTGTCCCAGAGGCGGCTTGTGTTTCTTAGGTACCTGATTGATTTTAGGGCCGCCTCTTTCACTGCAGTCACTTGGAGTGCTACCTGCTTGAAAATGTTCCAAGTGCCTTTTGCCCTTTCTCCGGGTGTATAAAACTGCTTGTGTCTGTCCTTCACTACAGGTGTCTACTGACGGTCTCATTGGAGAGTGACTAGATTTGTCGGTACATGTGTGTCCACCGAAGGCGAGGGTGTACGTAATATTTACACTCCTTAACTGTAAATACAAGCCTTTTCTGGGGGCGGGGGGTATGCACTTGTGTCATAGGCCATCCTCGGTGTCATCCCCTCTTTCCTATTGGTCTGTTTTGTTCGAAACAAGTTCTCACGACATAACCCTAGCTGACTAGGGACTCGCTATGCAGGCAGGTTAGAACTTGGGGCCCTGGCCTGCCTTTGCTGCCCAGAAATCAACCTAGCCATGTTCTTCCTTTTGTGTCCTTATAATTCCTTCCCGTCCTCGAGGTCCAGCTTACCGAGATTGCATCAGCCTAGTACAGCCCTCTCCTTGGACCCCTGGGGCACTCTCTGTCTCATCCCTTGGGTTATTTTTATTACTATTACTCTCAGGTTTCGTAGCTAGTCCAGTCTGCCAGGCTATTCAACTCATTCTGTCTCTATGTCATGATTCTTCACCCAGGTTGGCTGTTTTCGGAAATCACAGACCATGCTTAATCAGTCCTCACCTCCTTCCTGGCTTTAGCATAAGGTAGATGCTGAAACCTCATTTGTTAACAGAGCAAGTGAAGCAGATGTCAGTTTCCAGCACTGTCCTGGCAGCCATTTAAAAATGGGTCTGTGTTTCCGAGGAAAATGGAGGCTCAGGGTCACTTAGCTCATCCAACACCTCTGATGGGTGTGTTTCCTCTTCAGGGAACAACTCTGCTAGACTGAATGTTTACTGAGGCTGGGGAAAGTGAGGCAAGAGGCTCAGGAGATGGTTCTGTGGTTAAGGACACTCCCTGCTCTTCCAGAGGATCCAGGTTCAATGACAACTGCCGGTAACTCTAACTTCAAGGAAAATGGTGCTCTCTCGACATGGTAGTACGTGCTTGTAACCCCAGCACTGTGCGGGCAGAGACAAGAGGAGTCCCAAGGTTTGCTGGAGAGCCACCCTACCCTACTTGATAAGTTCCAGGACAGAATGAGACCTTGTCTCAGAGAAAAGGTGATTGATGCCTATGGATGACATCTGAGATTGTCAGCAGGTTTCCAAATGTACTCGCAACATACACGCCCGTGCATGCATACATGAAGAATACTGAGAAAAAGTCAAAGCAAATGACATCAAAACTAAAAACCAACTAACCTTTCCCCCAAGTAAAAAATCCCCCAAACAAAATCAAGCAAAGATTAAGCCATCGTTTCATATCTAGTGTCTACAAGGATATTGCTATATTCCTTTTTCTCTAGCACACAAATTATTCTCTCTGAATTCTAGACTTTGAAATCTTTGTGTTTATTCATTCATTTAAAGCAGGGTTTTGGGTCTCCTTCCCTGGCCTTGAACTTGTGGCCGAGTATGGCCTTGAACTTATGATCTTCCCACCTTCTTCTGTTGAGTGCTGGGATTACAAGACTGCTCTGTCACCTCCAGTTCATGTAGATGGAGTCCGGAGCTTCATGTCTGGCAGGGAAACGTAGCCCAGGATAGTCCTGAACTCAAAGGACCCCCCTGCCTCAGCCTCCTGAGTGCTGGGTTTACTTATCTGTGATGAAATTTATCACTGACTTCCATTTCAGGAGAGCGTCTGAGAATGTCTTCTGTCTTACATTGGAAGGCAGCAATGCTAACCACTATATCGCCAACGATCCTTTGCCATCCAGTTTTCAAAATGTATTGTGCTGAAGACATGGCTGGAGTAAAGCTCTCGCCATGGGAGCTTGAGAACCTGAGTTCAGATCTCTAGAACCTATATAAGATGGACTCAGTACAAGTGTCTAAAATCCCATGGCTCCCATGATGAGATGGGAGGTTGAGGCAGGAGAATTTTCCAGAAGCTCCTGGGCCACATAGCCTGGCTTACTTGGGGTAAACAGCAAGAGACTCTCTATCAAACAAGATCGAAGGTGAGGACCAGCTTCTGACCTTCACAGGCACACACACACACATACACATTCATACACACACACACACACACACACACACACTCACACACACATATACATTCATACACACACACACACACACTCGCATACACACTCATACACACTCACACACATATACACTCATACATACGTATACACTCATACATACATATACACTCGCGCACACACACATACACTCACCCACACACACACTCACACACTCCCACACACACTCATACACACACACACTCGTACCCATGCACACACTCACACACTCACACTCATACACTTGCACACACACTCATATGTATACACACACATACACACACTCGCACACACACACACACTCTCATACACACTCAAACACAAACTCGCACACAGGCATGCCCACACACAAAAGATACTAGGTGGTTTGCTTAGGTCCTGGTGATGCAACCACAGATTGTCCCTACTTACCAGCAGCTTAACAATTTTAGAAATTAATTAGGAGTTGCCCCCTTCTGTTGATCCATTCAGTCAGTCAACAGTACTCACTGTGTTCTAAGACATACCAGGCACTTTGTAGGTCCCAAAGATGTAGAAATTACTGACGTAGACACAACTCTGCTTGCACGTAGGTTGTTGGTGAGAGAGGAAGTAAACAAGACGGCGATGATATGTTCATGCAAGCAACAGAATAGACTGGGTGAGCTTGGGAAAAACTCAAACCTTCCTGGGCAGAGCTACCTCAGCAGGGTCAGCAGGGAAGTGTTGCAAAGAGTCAAGAAGCCTGAAGGAAATTAGTTGGCTTTTTTTTCTTACGGAGCTTTTTGGTAGTTTTGCTATACCAAGTTGTCTGGAACCAAGCTTCCGTCTGCTTTGGTTGTCACTTAGTTTTGCTTTACTATTCTTATTTTTTTCCAGACAGTTTTACTGAGTAGCCCAGGCTGGCCTTCGACTGACTGCCTCAGCTTTCTGACACTGGAGTTTCATGTGCTGTCCTGCTCAGTTTCCCTTTGCTTTATTTATTCGCCCAGTGTTGCTTATAAAAAGGGGATGGAAGCTTTCTTTAAGCGTTGGCTAGCCGTACAGTAAACCTCAGGAAAGAGCTGCCAGACAGTGTGTGTGTGTGTGTGTGTGTGTGTGTGTGTGTGTGTGTGTGTGTGTGTGTGTGTGTGTGTGTGTGTTAAGGGTGATTGGGCTCTGGCGTCTTGCAATGTCCCCCTAGATGGACACACTCACCAGGACACCACACAAGGGCAAGTGATATAGAGTAGGGTCCTCTAAAGAGACCCAAGAGCTGGGATTCCCCAACCACAAAGGTTTATCCTCCAAAAATGGTGAACTGAATAAACCTCTGTGCTGTCCTTCATGTTACTCAGCTGTTTTTCAGACAGGTTCTAGCTGCATAGCCCAGGATGCCTTAATTTGAGATCTCCCTGCTTCAGTCTCCCAAGTTCTGGAGTTATAGGTGTGGTGCTGTCCCTGTCTTTTTGTTTTATTCATTGAAAAGAAAAAAAAAGCTGCAAGGGTGAAGTGTGTGTGAGGTCTGGAGTTTGAGGCCTAGTACCCCACAAAAGGACAAGACTGAAGCAAATACAACAGTGTTAGTATTTCTAAAACCTAAGTGGTGGGCATTGTCTTTGTCACTGTGTGGTGGGCAGCTTGAGATGTTGTGTAACTCCCACCAGCCTGGAGCTCACCTTTAGTCCCGGAGAGACTCACAGTTCACACTCTTCCTGCCACACGCTCCCCAATCATTGGATTGTAGGCATGTGCCACCACGGCCAGCTCTCTTTTGCTTTTCTATGTATGCAAATGTTTTTTTTTAAAGATTTATTTATTTATTTATTTATTTATTTATTTATTTATTTATTATGTATAGAGCAGTCTGCCTGCATGTATGTCTGCAGGCCAGAAGAGGGCATCAGATTCCATTACAGATGGTTGTGAGCCACCATGTGGTTGCTGGGAATTGAACTCAGGACGTCTGGAAGAATCAGCCAGTGCTCTTAACCTCTGAGTCATCTCTCTAGCCCAAAATTTTTTTTTAAAGGTCTGCTCTTGAAGAAAGACTTGAAGCATGAAGGTGGAAGGCTTGGATGGCAACACAGGTGGGGAAAATGAGGGCTTAAATTAGATTAAGAAAAAGAAAACAATTGCTGTGCTGGTGACACATGCTAGCACTTGGGAAGCAGAGACAGAGGTCTCTCCTGAGTGTGAGACCAGCCTGGTCTGCAGAGTGAGTTCCAGGACAACAAGGGCTACCAGAAAAACCCTGTCTTAAAAAAATAAAAAAAATAAAAGCCAAACCAAACCAACCAAACAAACAAAAAAGGAAAGAAAGAAAATAGAAGGTTTCTATGTGTCTGGAGTATAGTTGGTAGTAAGCTTACAGGGTTTCATGATGAACCACACAGTACAGGAAGGGAAACCAAGGCTGCTGGGGAGATGGCAGGAACATCTACTGAAATACAGACACAGACGATGGCACAGTCTGAAAATTGCTTTAATGTACAAAAATCTAGTGCAGAAAACCCCAACTTTGATTAAAATGTAAAGGGTCTGATAAACAGCATTAAAATTAAACATGCACGTTACATGTTAAGTGCTTCTTTTTAAATGTGAAGTGTATGTGTGTGTGTGTGTGTGTGTGTGTGGTGTGGCTGTTGTATGGTGTGTATGTGTATATGTGTGTGCTATGTGTTATTTCTAGGTAGATGTCGTCTGGCTTTGTGGTAGCTCTCTTGTCAGAAACCGTCGTCATCTATTTTCAAGTTCTTCTGAATATTTTCCAATTTCCAACTGTTTCCAGCTTGAAGCAGCACAAAAACAAATCCCACAGAAACATCAGCATGGGATGCTGCCACCACACATAAACACTGAAGTGCTTAGGATCAAGCCCAGGAAGATCACTGCTATGAAATTAGCAGAGACTCATCAGAGTAAAAGTAGCTGTGACTAAGGACTATGAAAATATAAAGGGATTAACATATGTGATAATGGGCTAATTAAACCTTAGCTTTTCACTGTAGTGGTTTTACAGCCATTTCTTCTGGCTGCCAGTTTGGAGGCTGCCAGCAAATATTTTCTTAATTGAAAGAAGAGACAATGCACGTTCCACCGTCTCATTCATAATGTTTAATGCAGACGTTACCAAGACCCTGCATGGAGGATGAAAAGAATCATGCTATTGGGGGTGGGGGTGGGGGCTGAGGGGCACGAGGGAGGAGAAGACCTAAAAACAAACCCCATACAAGTCCTCACAAGAAATATTTAAGTAGAATTTCTACAGAAAAAAACCTACTTGCCTTGATAGACTAGCCTGCCCCTGTAATAAAACCTCCGAAAGTCAACAGTTCATAAAGTCTTTTGTTCTAGTAAAAGGGTCTTTAATTTTTAACACAAACTCATACTTTGGTATGCATGGACTTAAGTAAAATTAGAAGACATGTATATAATAGGATTTAATGGATTATCATCTGCATTTTCCAAAGATGTCAGCTTCTCTCAGCTCTGATGGAGTAGCACTTAATGTAAATTTAATTTGAAGTGATGTATGGAAGGCTTGAGGTGGTGCTCCGTGATTCCCTAACTGCCTGGAGAGCCTCTGTGGGGAGCATCTGGATTTGGCGGCTCCACATGCCCGGCAGCATGTACTAACTAGGATTAATGAGGTAGCCTGTTCACCAGTGATCCAAAGGAGGTATGCTACATTTACTCCCAACAATATGAATAGGAGGGCTAGTTTCCTTTGGGGGCACATTGTATGATGAAACTTAATGATGGACTTGGTATTGGGTGTAATAAATAGACTATGGTGGAAGCACTTTTGCTTGGTCAAATTTAAATGTTATTTAATCATAAAATTGTGTTTGTTAGATGGGGCTGAAAGCAAAGGTTTTAATGTGTGTGTGAGTGTATGTGTGTGGGGGGCACCTTCACAGCCAATATGTTTCTTTAAGGACACTAAAATAGTAAATCTTCCCTGAGAAGTGTTACAGGGTTGTTTAAAATAAAACTTACTTTTTAGGTATTGTTGGTATGTTAAGATAGTTTTGTACTAACTCGTGTGTGTGTGTGTGTGTGTGTGTGTGTGTGTGTGTGTGTATTCAGTATGTGTAAATCAGATACTGCTGAGTTAGGCAAAACTTCTTAATCCATTCGCAACTCATTTAAGCATCAAAATTTTATTTTGTCTTTGTGCCTAACTGAGCATTGAATAAAATCGCAGCTAATTTCGAATTCCCTTTGTCATCATGGTTTTCAGCCAAAAGTCTATAATAAATGGTCAGAAGATGAGCTGAGGCTGAATGAATAGTGAACGGTATTCATCAGCCAAACACAGAGTCCAGATCCAATTATATGTATTCATTAAGTGATAATGATATCATGGTCTTTAACTAGGAAGAAAAGAGCGTAATTGAATAATAACAGTTGTACAATCCCAACGGAACACACTCTCCATCCCAGCCCGGCGACCCTCGGGGATGAGGTAGGATTGATGGAATTCTATTACTCTTTGATAGATTTATTATGAAAGGCTGAGTGGACTTGCAGTCCCACTTTGTCACTCACGCTAATCAGTATCGTAAGGGCCCCGAGCGGGCAGGCTTTTGTACCCCTTTGACAAAGACAAGGTTAGGGGAGGATGACAGACACCCAGACCTTTACAAACCCATACTGCAAGATAAAATGGGCCAGCTGAGCTCTGTGCTGGGACAGAATTTTAATTTGTTTATCAATGGCTCTCACATGTGCTGAGACCATAAGGATATTTGTCAGAGGATAATGCTGAAGCTAAACTCTTTTGTTTGGCAAGTGGGGCTTGGAAAAATATTTATTGAACTGTAAAAAACAGGCTAAATGGGGGGAAAAAGGTAATCGGCTAGAGATGGGAAATAACTCACATTACTGGACATAACTATCTGAGCCCATCCATTGACTCTGACTTTGACTTTAAAAAATAATTATGTATATATAATTATTATGTAAATATATATACACACACACATATATATATATATATATTCATTCTTGTTTTTAAAGCTACCTGTAAGGGTAACCAAATAGTAACAGATTAAAAAAAAATCTTTTCTCTTTAATCTCTCTGGTTTTTCAAAAGAGCTGAAAGATTATGAAGAGACCAGTGCGCAGGTTGAATGAGAGATGGGTGAGATTTTATTGGTCTGTTGTTGTTTTCCTTCCTGCCTGTTACAAAGTAGTAGAACTTAGCAGGGAAACAGCTGCATTTTCCAAACATGCTTCTTTGTAAGTAAAAGGTGTTTCCAGGCCTGGCTCAGTCAGCAACAGCTTTTCACATTGAAATGCAGCTTGCTCTCCTGCGTCTGCGGTCAGAGCCCATCGGATTCAGGAAACTGGATAATTCGCTTTGCTACTGGTGGGAGCACGAGCCGAGGGGGGCCAGCCTGGCATTCACTAGGCCCCAGTGCCGTGCCTGCCAGGGTTTATTTTTTCGGTTATTGTTGTTGAATCATCCTGATTTGTAATCTCCTTTTCTGCTTGAGATCTCCTTTTATCCCTCAGAACTGTGCTCTGCGCCGCCAGAGGAGCCCGTGAATTGGGAGGCTGGGCGGCCAACCTGCTCTGTCACTGGACGCCTGGCCTGGCCGCTGTCCCGCGTGGACCCGCGACGCCAGCTTGCTGCCAGTTCGGTTTGGTTTTGGGCATCTCTGGGAAGGCAGGCGGACGGCACAGTCACCTCAGTTGGCTCGGCTGCCTCTCTGATGAATGTGTCCGGGTGTGCTGCAAAGGGTTTAGCATCGCTTCCAGCAGCGCGCCGTGATTTTCAGGACTGGGAAGGATTGCTTCACAGCTCTCTCCTTGAATTTCATTGTAGTGTGCGTGATGGAGCACAGGGCGGCTGGACAGGCTCGCACCAAACGCCAATGGCTGCCGCGGTAGGCGTCTGCGCGTGGAGCCAGGTTCTGTGTGTTCCTTTGGCTGTGGCTTTCTCCCTGTTGGCCTTTCTCCACAAGGTCAGCCCGGCAAGTCCCTGAGTGCCAGACACCAGGCGGTAGCTCTGGGGCCAGCGGGCCACCGCTGTTTGCTCATTCTTCCTGGAAATGGGCACAAAGTGAAGGTTAATTCACACTTCTTGGCCAGGGCTTCCTTAGGCACTGAAGTTCACCATCTTGTCCACACAGTCTGACCACAAGGACGCATTGACTGTATTCAGTTTTTCTGTGCACAAGACATCGGAAGGAAGTCAGACTTTGGAGGATGATGAGGGTTGATCGGAAATGACATGGAGAGTGTCAGAGAGTTGGGATTTGCCAGCATAGTTTTAAAGCAGACTTTTAATGTTTTCTGGTTGGGAGACAAGGATAATCGCATGTACTGGACCATATTATAGACTCCATCTTTAAACGCTTCTTTTAGCCTCAGACAGTGTCAGTCCCTCCTTCAGCTGACTTCAAGTGCATTGTCCTTGTCACCAGAAAGGGGTTTGTTTCTAAGGAAAACACCTCTTCTTTGTTGATTGCTTGGTAAGAACTTTCTTTTAATCCTCACCAAAGCTTCTGAGGTACAAACACTACCAGCTTCGTTTTAGAGAAAGGAAAATGAAAGGGGGAGGGGCTTCAACGTCGTACAGTAAAGACCAGAATTACATTGTGGGCTCAATCACTATCCAAGGCCTCTCATGGTTACACAAGCACTGTGCTGTACTACCTCTGCTGGCGACACTGAGTCAGTGACACAGGTGACAATCTCTGAGAAGCTGACAGTATATGAAAACAAAGCCCTACCCATCGACAAGCTAGTATTGCCCAGTTGAAGAGGATGCTGTCAACCAGATGTCCACTGAACCAAGCAGCAGTCACCAAAAACACGCTTTTTTAACTCCTTTTCCCTTCGCCACACCCTACAATCGTTTTCTTATCTACCACACAAGCCCAAACACCTTCCGTCTACTCGGCATTTAGTTTCATGGGCCAGAGGCTCTATAGAGTCTCCATTATCTCTGTTTCCTGTTTTGGTGCAGGTGAGAGAGTGACCTTCCGAAGATGTGATGTCCCTCAGAATGGGTATTCTAAAAACGTGCTATCTCACATCTTACAGTTTACAGATACAATTATGTTAAGGATTTTGAGGTAGGAAAACCATCCCAGAATCTTTGAGGGGGCTCAGTAGTAGGATGATGATGATGGTGATGGTGGTTGATGATGGTGGTGGTGGTGATGATGGTGGTGGTGGTGGTGATGGTGGTGATGATGATGATGATGGTGGTGATGATGATGGTGGTGGTGGTGGTGATGATGATGGTGGTGATGGTGGTGGTGGTGGTGATGGTGGTGATGATGATGGTAATGATGATGATGGTGATGATGAAGGTGATAACAGCGACAATAACAACAGCAGTGATAGAGAGGCTGGAGAGTTAGAGTCAGGAGATATAATACTGAAATCGAGAAGTTATGCGATGTACAGAAGGGGCCACAAGCCAAAGAGCTCAGAAACCCTGAGATGCTGACAACAGCGAGGGAGCAGTTCCTGTCTGGGATCCTTTGGGTCAGCATAGCCTTGCTGGCATCTTGATTTTAGACTTTTGATATCACAGATTTGAGAGAACACATTTGCGTTGTCTTAAATCATCTGTCTGCGGCAACAGGAACCCGATACAGATATGCCAGGACCATTCCTACGGCATCGTTTTCCTCAATTGCCCTCACTTGACATGTCCTCCGCCCTCTCTCCCCCTCCTTTTCAAATCCCATTTTCATGGTTAAGTTGTGTCTTAAACCCACGGGGCACAGATTGCTTGCCGTGGAGTCACCAGACCGCTTGACCAGGTCATACGTGTGTGTACTTATTGCTATTGATTCCTCAAATATTTTTTAGGTTCTTGTCAAGAAACCCATGGGAATCTAAGGAAAGAGACGAGTGATTTATTCCAGCAATACCTAGAGGGGTGAGAGAAAAAGCCGTGGAAAGCTCTGTGTGAAGGAACCTGGGTGGAGGGGAAGAGGTGGAGCTTGGAGCCATCTTGAAGCTTCAACTGTCTGGTTCGTGTTCCAAAGTCAGCAGAGGAGTAGAGCAGTTAAGGGCGTGGCTTATGAGTGGGTACGTCGGAGGCCGGACATGGCAGCATGCACTTTGAACCCTAGCACAGCGAAAGCAGAGGCAGGCAGGCCTCTGTGTTTAAGGCCAGTGAATTCCATCTCAGCCAAGAGCGAGTACAGTTGAGCCAGGTCCACTGCCCCAGGCTTGCAGTTCCTGCTGCTTGGGAAGCTGAGGCAGAAGGATGAGAAGTGTAAGGCATGGCTAGGCTGCCAAGTGGACTTAAGGCTGAGCTAAATAACCCAGCAGGATCTCATGTCAAAATAAAACAGTAAACAAACAAACAAACAAACAAAGCTCAGTAGAACATTGCCTAACACAAGCAAAGCTTGAGGGTCACTTGTTAGCACTGGGAGAAACAGCACATCTGAATTCAGATCCAAACATTATTGCTGTTTCTTGTCTGTGAAGTGGGGATGATGCCGGTAGTGACTGACACCTGCCTACTTAGGGCAAGGCCAGTTATTCAGGAACATTCAGTAGTGTGTGTGTGTGTGTGTGTGTGTGTGTGTGTGTGTGTGTGTGTGTGTGTGTGTAGGTCAGAGACAACTTGAAGAGTCTATTCCCCCCCACACTCCCCCCTATTTGGGTCCCATGGATCAAACTCATGTCGGGCTTGGCCTTACCCTGTAGCTGTCTCTCTGACCCCTGGTTGTTTATTGTTTTCTAAAATTCTTTGTGGATAGGCATGACTCTTTTCTCTTTTCTGTTCTTTCTGTTCTGTTCTGTTCTGTTCTGTTCTGTTCTGTTCTCTCTTCTCTTCTCTTCTCTCTCTCTCTCTCTCTCTCTCTCTCTCTCTCTCACACACACACACACACAGCACTTTTGTATACCTTGCATGCTAAGCACATAGGAAGAGCCTATGGTCGCCCACTGACTTGACCTGGAGCAGCAGATAATCCACCTACAGTTTCAGAGTAAGCGGTTCAGTGGTTATTTTCTTGTCTCTTTCCCTCAACCCCCTATGGTCTTTCAGTGGGACCATCTGTGCTTTAACAACAGAGCTTGTGTTTGTAGTGTTGGAAAGTGACACATGAGATTACCTTGAAGCCAAAGGCAGGTTTACTGTAATCTGATAGCACCCAGGTCTTTTTGACGCCTCTTCCAAGGCCCTGGATCTATCTTTCAGACTGTGCTGCTAGAGCCATTTTTGCCCCCTAGATAAATTCCTAGAACTATATCGAGCTCGTTTGAAAAGCCTGGGGTTGTTGTCCCTGCCTAATGGCTGAGCATGTGACCTCAGTGGCCAGGCTGCTGGCTCTGGACTAACTCTGCCACTCAGCAGGAGAGGCATCTTCTTCCTGTGCCTATGATGTCTTTCTTACCTGGGACAGGAGCAGATGGGAAATGTCACCTTCCTCCCAAGGTTATTAAGACAACCAAAGATGGTGATCTTAGTAAGCATCCAGTGAGCTGGTTTTTATGTTTGTTTTCATTTGTTTGTTTCGCTCACAGTTTCAGGTTACAGTCCACACGGCAGCTAAGTACAGGAGCTTGAGAGACGTGGTCATGTTGTGCACACGGTCAAGAGTGCAGAGTGATGCATTCATACACACACGCTCAGCGTCCAGGAGGTGAGCAGAGATTACTAATCACGGAGAAGCCAGAACACCCAGCTGTTAGGTGGAAGCAGATTCCAGAGAAGCCCAAGGCAGAAACCCCATGACAGCAGAGATAATTCTCCTTGCTTACCGTCCTCGTCCCAGACCTTTAAAGGTGAACATGCGTCGTGTCCTCTGAACCCCTGCGAAGGAGCATGTCCATTAGTTTATGCTCTTATACTTCTGTTGTGCCCATCTTATCTCTCCAGCTGTGTTGTGATTTGCATTTAATGCCCCAGGAGGTCAGAAGAGGACATGTCGAATCCCCTAGGACTGAAGTCACAGATGGTTGTGAACCATGGTGTGGGTGCTGGGAACTGAACCTGAGTCTTCTGGAAGCCAGTACATTTGAACCACTGAGACATCTCTCCAGCCACTAAAGTTTTTGTTTGCTTGGTGTTTTAATCATGTGTTGCATGGGTATGGGTATGTGCATGTGAATGCAAGTGTTGCCAGAGGCTGGCACAGGGCACCGGATCCCTCTGGAGCTGGAGTTATAGGTGGTTTTGAGCTGTCCAAGGTGGCGCTGGGAACTGAGTTGAGGTCCCCTGCATGAGCAGTGCTCACTCTTAACCACTGAGCCATTTCTTTAGCCACTAAAATATTTCTTCAATTAAATTGTGATTAACATATCCAAATGCAAAAAACTTAAACCTTATACTTTTCTAACTAACCCTTGGTGTTTTTTTTTTTTTTTGGTGAAATTTGCATAGGATAATAAATCTCACGATCATTTTGGTTCAGCGAAAAGCACATTAACTATGTAAATGGCCGAGTCTGTATATTAAATGCAGGGAGATAGTCAGCTGTCCTCACCCTGGGGGAAGTGTTGGCTCCTCTCTCACAGGAGTACCTGCTGTCCAGGACACCACTGCACATGGACTTAGAGGGGTAACTGGGGTTTGATGGAGGGCGATTTGTCCGTGTTCCCGGCTTGTCTTTTGACTAGTCCAATAGCTGTAGGCAAGTCATTTAAACCCTCTGAGCCTCTCTTCCCTCATGTGTTAGAAGGAAGAAATAATGTCCTTGTGAGCTACGTTATAAGATCGTCATAGTCCGTGATTACATTCTGAGGACAAGCGCTTTGTAGTTCTGGTCTACGTAAGAACAAATGTAGCTAGCTCGCAGAACATAAGAGAGACACACAAATGTCAACCACAGGAATTCAGAATTCCACATGGGATTCTATAAATAAGTTATGGTCATCGGAATCTCGGTGGGGGAAGGCAAAAGGAAAGCATAAGGAAGAATATAAAATAATGTGTAATAGGTGAAAAATTTGGCATGACGGTTAAGGACACAAAACGTATTTCTTTAAAAATATATCCTAGGTGACTGTTTCTGTCTGCGCATGCCGGTCTTTCCCTGGGCTGTGGCAATAATTTCTAACAAGTCTCTTTGTTTCCAGTTTTGCCCACCCACAATTTATTTTTTACAGAACAGACAGCATCATCTTTCAAAACCGTGCACCTTCCTGAACCCTCTCCAGTGGCCTCCTACGCAGGCTGGTAATGAGAATCCGAGCTTGGTACGGTGGCTGGCTGAGCCCTGTCCTGATCCCCACAGCTAGCTGCTTCCACACCCAGGCTGTCCACTGTGCTTGGGGCACACTGCTGCCTTGTCCCTGAAAGGCCTTTCCTGTCTGCTACTGTAGGAACTTCTTGGTAGGCTGCATAAGAGGCTTTCCTTGTACTCCTGACTCTCTCCTTCCTTAAAACTACACAATGCATTTGTTCACTTACTTAGTATGATTATTGGCCTGCGTCCCTTTAAAGAATAAAGAACTGTGAAAGGAGGAATTCCACCTGTTCACCCTTTCCTTCCCTCCCCTCCCTCCCTTCCTCTCTTCCTTCTTTTCTTCTTTCCTTCCTTCCTTCCTTTCTTTCTCTCTCTCTCTCTCTCTTTCTTAGAAACAGGTTCTCAGGAAACCCAGGCTAGTTTCAAACTTGCTATATAGCTGAGGACCATCTCAAATGTCATTTAAAAATTATTTTATTGAGAGAGAGAGAGAGAGAGAGAGAGAGAGAGAGAGAGAGAGAGAGAGAGTGTCGTGGCACACCAGCGGAGGTCAGAGGGCTGCTCGTGGGAGTTGGCTCTTTCCTTCTTCCTCATGGGACCCTCGGTTTGAACTCAGTTTGTCTTTTAGTCTTGACACCAAGTGCCTTTCCCCGCTGAGCGTCCCACCCAGCTCTACCCCTGAGTTTTCATTGCTTCTGCTCCTCCCTCCTAAAACTGAGACAACAGGTGTCACCACCCCTTGCTTATTATTTTATTCCAGGTTCTATTTTCCTGTTTTTATTTTTAGATGACATGATTTGCATTAATTTTTTTTGTATTCCCATTTTCTTTTTAACTTTTATAAAATACTCACTTGGGAAGCTAAATTAGTTTGGGAATTTGAAAGGCCCTAAAACCCTAGGCATCCTGAAGGACACAGTATTCAGACAGGGCATTTCACAGGCTGAAGTTCCCTGGCTTATTCCAAAAAACAAACAAACAAAAAAAATCACAGCCACAAAAACCATTGAAACACTGATTTTTTGGAGGCCATATGATTGGCTCATTCCCTTCTTAGGGCTGCATTGTCCACTCCATACAATACCGCTTTCTCTGTGCTATGTGCACACATGCGAGAATGTGCTGTGTGTAGGTATTGGCTCGACTCTTGGAAGGAGCCATGCCACCCAGGACACACTTCCTTCCCAGTGCCCACATTACCAGGATTTCTTTTATCCTAAATAAGTGGAAAGAAAATGTTTACATTTATCTTAGATGAAAGAGGTTGCGTTTCCTTGGCATGGCCCTCACCACATCCTGCCCATTTGCCTGTCTGCCACTGACTGGCACGGCCGTCTCTGGAGTTCTGGGCTTAGCTGCGTTCTCCCCATTGTAGCTCATTTTCCCTTCTGTTGTCTGAAATAACAGTGTGCAGAAAACTTGTTTAGATGTCTACATTCAATTTCCCAGTGACTCTCGGGCTAACCAGACATACTTGTCCCCCTCCAGGTTCCTGTAGCTTCCTCTCTGTGCTTCCCAGGTCCTGAAGGAGCAGCACTCGAGTACCGCTGCCCACCCTGGCATGACTGTTGAGGCCAATTTAATCCCCCTTTGACCTTCTATTGCTTTGTGTACCCAAGTCAAAGTTTCCATAGAGCACCGGAGGGCATGCATCACCTGGCTTTCACGGGGACAACCTCGTCACAACACAGAGGCAGTGCCCACCCAAACCTCTTGCATTGTTTGGAGAATCTCTAACCACCCACAGACAGGCACATGGCTGCCAAACAGATGGACAAGGGAGGCAGGCAGGCCAAAGCCCATGGATGGTCCTGAAATGAATTGGTACACAGGAGCCAAGGGTGTTGGACGTGAAAGCCAGTCCCCACGGCACAGTTTCCAGTGTGAGACAGACTGGTATGAATGAGGTTTTGACGCGGGGTTTCTAACAAAGGGAAAGATAACGTGTGACCAAGCGTGCAATTGGATGTGTGCTTTAACTGATGGATGAAAGGCCCAGAAAACATGGATAGCCCTGACATGGTCACGTAGGCCTCACGAGAAGGGGAAGTTAGCGCCATCTTCAGCTGGTCAGCTCTGAGAGTCCACATTTGCTCTGACTGTCCAGTGACCACCATGTGTGCTAGACAGTAGAATATACTCTGATGGAAATGATCTCCCATCACCAGGAGCCACGTGACATCCTGCAGTCAGCTTTACAATTAGGTTTTACATTGTAGCTTTAAGTATCACAGGTACATGATCAGTACACAGTGGTGGAGGAAGGCTAATGTGAACGGTCTACAGCGGTTTCTTGGAGAATATGGTCATTTAGACTGGAATATGGGGGGTGTGGACGTTGGAGGCAGTGGAGTGTTGGCAGGGCGCAGTCAGAGCAGAGTGGGACTTGCAGCATTTTACCACGATGTTTAGAAATGGCAATTGGCCTGCGAGAGACACTGGTCTTTTCAGGCCCCGACAAGAAAAATTCATTGACATCAGGGGGAACCGGACCACTTTGTTTCTAGGATTCTCATCAGTTTGGGGTTGGGGATGTAGCTCAACTGATAAAGTGTTTGCCTCACACACAAGGAGTTCCGGGTTCGATCCCCAGCCCTGAATAATCTAGGTGTGATGTTAATGTTATGCCCAGTTCTGCCTCCCAGCCCCATGCTCCCAGAAATAAGACCCAGACTCAAATTATATTTACAAATGCCTTAGCCATAGAGCTAGACTCTACTCTGACGAGCTCAGAACTAAAGATAACCCATTTATTTTAACCTACATTTTTGTCACGTGGCTGGTCACCTGTACTCAGGTACCGTCCTCACGTCTTTTCTGGGCTCCCCTCCCCACCTCCTTCTCTCTCAGAATTCTTTCTTCTCCATATGTCCCACCTCTACTTCCTGCCAAAGTCATAGGCCATAGGCTCTTTAATTGACAGGTGAGACATCCATACAATGCACAAGATGATCTCTACAGTGTGGTAACAGTCTTAGTTACGGTTTCCATTGACTAAGGCAACTTCTATAAAGGACAACATTTAATTGGATCTGGCTTACAGGTTCAGGGGTTCAGTCCATTATCAAGGTGGGAGCATGGCAGTGTCCAGGCAGGCATGGCCCAGGAGGAACTAAGAGTTCAACATCTTCATCCAAAGGAAATCAGGAGCAGACTGTCTTCCAGGCAGCAGAGAGGAGGCTCTCAAAGCCTACTCCTGCAGTGACACACTTCCTCCAACAAGGCCACAGCTCCCAATAGTGCCACTCCCTGGGTTGAATATATTTATATTCAAACCACCACATGTGGTGATATAAATTTTTAATTCCAGCTCTGGAAGATGGAGACAGGAGAATCCTAAGTTCAAGGATATTTTCTGCCATCTTTGGATCTAAAGCCAGCCTGAGCTACACGAAGTGCTGTCTTACACAAACAGAACTCAAAACAAGCCCAGATCTTCTCTCCGAACCTATCTTTGTTTCAGCGTGTTGGTCTTAGGTTATCTGTGACTTATAAAATGAGCCAAGTCCCTTTTCTGTGACAGAGGTGGTGCAAGATTTTCAGCTTCTCTAAGTATCAAGTGTCCTTACTTCCATGATCCATAATGAATGTTGGGATTCAGACCAGAGACAAGCAGCAGAGGTGCATATTTCACACATCAAAGTGGTTCTCCCAGCATCCCTCAGTCCTTACCTGTTACAGGGCATCCTGGCATACCCTATACTCTGTGTTGAACTTTCCAACCCAGGGGCTGGGCTTCCTCTCGCCCAGGGGTTCTTCACTGTATAATCAGACATTTGTTGGTTCTTATTCTCTTCTCTCTTCCTCTCCCTCTCTCTCTTCCCTCCCCTCTGTCTCCCTCTGCAGGGCAACCTCACTGACCCCGCTCCTGTGTGGTCTATGAACTCCAGGGAAGGCTGCTTTCCACTAACCCTGCCTTTATACTTTAATTTGACTTCAATTACCTCACTTCATCGGCAGACATAACTTATCAATGGAGACTAGCTAATAGCATAGCATTGACATCATAGAACTGATGTAAGCTTCTACCGGAAGTGTATAGTCAATGCCCAGATATGCTGTTAGCCAAATACTCAACAATGTTAAGTGCCATCCCCTCTGTCCTTACAGAAGTCACTTGGATAGTTGTTTTTATTTTGCTTTTACCTCCCTAAGTATAGAGACTGAAAAGGCATGGATGTTTGGAAGCATACTTGAATTTAGAGTCATCTGTCTGTAATGCTTACTCTCTGTAGTTATTGTACCTTTCTTTGAAACTTGTAAAAATGGTGATATCCCTCACTGTTCCTCTAAATTATTGGGAAGAATGAGACAGTCTAATTAAAGAATCCAGTAACAGTTAACATTTAGTAGGCACTATTCATTTTCTTTCCCCTTTGGTACATTTAACACTACTTTGGAAAGTACTGGATCTGTGCTGCAACAAAGTTTCTTATGTGTTTCAAATGCAGGAAGATCTCCCCAGCAGAAAAACAGAGGCTGAATAGCTCGTTGGTGGAAAATGGGGAAAAGGCAGAAGACCCATCCAGGTTACAGACAGACTCTTCTGGGGCCAGCGACCCTGCTCTTGCCTCAAGCTACCTATAATGAAAAAGCTGCTGCCTGCCACCTGTCTCACAGATCTGTCTCCAGGATTAATGCGAGGAGGTCTGAAGAGCCTGATGAAGCTTTTGAAAGGAAATCGCAGGTCCGGGCTCCTGCCTCACAGTACCACAGCTGAGAGGATTTCTTAAGAGCAGAGCTGGCATGAAGTCATTTTCTTTCCTCAGTGATGAAACTCTAACCCAGGGTCTGGTCAAGTTTTAAAGATGTTTTTCTGTCATATTTGTTACAACTTGGAGACCGGGAAGTAGCCTGTGGGCCATCAAGTTTCCTAGGTTCCCATCCCTTAAACAGTCACTCTAGAACAATCTTCCTGAGAGACTAGATTCTCTATCACCTGGATGTTTGCTAAAAGTGTTATTTCCTACGAATTTGACTTTAGATCCACAAATTAGCAAAACTCCAGGAAGTACCATTTACACCCAATCTCATGTGAATGGTGCCCCCTGGTGTTGTTCAGTGTGGCAGCCTTGCTTGCCACACACTGACTGAATAGAGGTTTCTGCCTGTGGTTGTCTGGAATTTTACATTTTCAACAAGCACTCCTCCTGTGTTAGCATGGGGGTGGGTCTAAGTCAACATCCAGTGACTTAGGACAATTGCCTTGGTGACCCTGAGAACTGTAAGTCCCCTGCAGGAGGCAGAATTGGGCTTCTTGCTAGGAGAACTTCAGATCTTGCCCTCTCACTGAATGAGAACAAACTCTATTAGGGACCTAATAGCTAATATTTACTGAGGAAATTAACCGATGTTAGGCAAGGTGCTAGGCACTTCTCAGGCTCAATCTAATTCCCTCTGTCCAGGAACTCTGTGAGCACAGTGCTATGGCTGTAACCGCCTTCTTGGGAAAGAGTGAAATAGAATTCACAGACTAGCTCTGGTGTGCCATAAATATTCAGTAAGTGTTAATATTCTATGAGTTTATGTGTAAATACTTAAAAGACTATAAACCCATTGTCCCACTGCTCTGAAAACAGTAGCATAGTTAGTAATGACTGAGAGTTGGAAATTTAGAGGGGCTTGGGAGGCATGTTCGCCAGCTATGAGGGTGACAGACACTTGCAGAATGGAGAGTGGCAAGGGAAGAAGGTGCTTAGGAACAAAGATACTCTCTCCATCAATCGGTACATGCTTTCCCTCTGGAGGAATGGGAACTTACCCCATCAGTACATCCTTTCTACCGGCCCTGCAGGAGGAGAGGTGAAAACTTTTCTTACACTTACGGTGTCCAAAACTCAGCATTCCTAGTGACTGTCTGCAGAAGATGATTTGCTTCCTATCAGAAAACATACTTTAGCAAACTCACAAATGAACTTTAAAGACACCGTCTATTTGTGCAGGGGAATCCTCTCCGATATATAACCAAAGAGACGAATATGGCTCCAGTTGTAATCACCCACAGCAGACATCAGCCATATTCTGTGAAGCCACATTCTTCCTGGGTGCTGCTGCTTCCTCTGGTCCAGGCATGCTTCCCTGCTTGTCCTCCTGACTGACTTGAGTGGCCATGTCCAGAGCTTCGAGGAAGCTCTGGTGAAGAGGGCAGACCTCTTGTCAGTGCTGGGCTGAAATAACTGCAGGACAGCCACACCATGGCTCAATCTCCTACCAGGATCAGTGTTTACCAGAGAACATGCTTTCTTCTGACTCTGAATTTGGGGGACTTCCTCTGGCGGCTAGAACCTAGTTTCATTTTAACAAATGGATTCCTGGCAAGCATCTCATTGTTTTCTTCCATGGATACTTTGTCTTTCCCTCTTTGAATGTTAATCTTTTGTTGCTTCTTAACCTTTTGTCTTTGTTGCTATCCCTCCCTCCCTCCCAACTTTGAGACAACTTCTTTCAGTGATTCCCCAAGGTGCTGGGGAACCTTGTACCTTTGAGGTTACTTTTCCATGAAAATTGTGGGGTTTTGTTGTTGCTGCTGTCATTTGTTTTTCACTTAAAAGATCCCCACTTTTAGCTGGATCTAATGGCATGGACCTATAGTCCCAGCTCTGGGGATACTGAGGCAGGGAGATGGTATATTTGTAGTGTAGTCTGAGTTACACAGGGAGATTTTTATCAAAAAGAAGAAGAAAAGGAGGAGGAGAAGAAAAAAGAAAAAGGAAATAGAAAAAAGGAAAAAATATCCTCCAACAAAGAAAATATAGCAAACCAAACAATGAAAATAGCTTAACTCCCCTAAATAGAATTTTTATATGTAAATAAAGATTGATCTACCTTTGAGCAATTTTGCCATAGGCTATATTCAATTTGAAATCAATGCCTTAGACCACCCATTCCTGAGAGAGAGAGAGAGAGAGAGAGAGAGAGAATATGTATTTAAATGAGTGATTTTCACTTATGACTACGTGTTATTCAGCTCTCAATGTCTGAATGTGTCACTACAAGCTGCCAGTTCCTGGTTAAAGGAAGATGCAATTCACCGAAGACAACGTATTTAAGTCACCATTTAAATGGCTAGGGTCTTTGTTGGTTTTTACTTTTTGAAAGGTTTCATGTAGCACAGCTTGATCTCTAAACCCATTAGATTATGAATGGCCAGTGTTAGTTAAAAAACAAGAAAGCCTTCTGTAGAGTGAGCAATATGCAAAGTCCTTGCTGTGTCCCCCAACATTTGAAGAAAGTCTCCTACAGTCTGTCTCTAAAATCCAGTGTGAAAGTCCTTGGTAAAAGCCACGTGGGATGGGTGCACACCTGTTTGTCCAGCACTCGGGAGGTGGAGGCCAGGGGAACAGAAGTTAATTCAGGAGCTGGCGAGTGGGCTCAGCACTTGAGAGCATTTGTTCTTCCAGAGGACCTGACTTCTGTTTCCGGCACCCACAAAATGGCTCAAAGTCATACTCAACTCCCATCCAAGGGATCCAGTGCCCTCTTGTGGCCTCCTTGGCACCATGCATGTAAGTGAGGCACATAACATACATTCAGGGAAAACCGTCAAACACATAAACTAAATGTAAACAATGACTACTCTTTTTAGAATCGCTTGTCAGCTTGAAGCAGAGGTCCTGCTCATCGCTCAGTAATGCTGAATCTTGAGAGATATGTTGGTGTTGATGGAGCTCACGTGGTATTATATTTAGAACATTCTTGCTATGGGTGCTTCTGTGTTTTTTAACATCCCCAGAAAAGGAACAGAAACGGATACTGGCATGATTCCTTCAAAGATGTGTGGTCAACGTAGGAAGGCAAAACGCCGACCTCAGGCAAACTTCTGTCTTAGGTCATTGGCACTTCCTGCCTGACAACTTCCCTCCAGATCCACTATGGCTTTCCTTATACCTACTGGTCTGTCTTTGCTCTCTCCCTCCCTCCCTCCCTCCCTCCCTTTGTCTCCCTTCCCATTCCCTCCCCTCTCTCCCCTCCCTCCCTTTTTTTCTGGTTAAATTACGTTATTTTAATTATTTAAAATTCTTTGTTTCTTTTTTTGTTTTGTTTGTTTTTTCAAGACAGGGTTTCACTGGTAATCATGGCTATACTGGAACTTGCTCTGTAGAACAGGCTGGCCTTGAACTCAGAGATTCACCTACCTCTTCCTCCTGAGTGCTAGGATTAAAGAAGTGTGTCTCCACCAGCTGCATACATTTTTCAAACAATATATTTTAATCATGTTCCTCAACTCCTCACAGATCCTCACCCACACAACTTCGTCTTCTTTTCCTCTCTTAAAAGGAAAAGCCTCAGGGCCCAGAGTGCCATGTCCCAGAATATGACACCAAATCCATACCCCAGAAGGACACTGAGAACTCTACGGAGCAGAGTGGCTGCTCAATTTCTGCTGCCTTCTTCCCAGAGCCATACAAAGAGTTCTTCCTCCTTGGAAGACAACAACAGCTGTCCTGCTATGTTCCCAGAGAAAGCAACGAAGACCCCGAGGACAGCTGACAAGCAGGCTTGGCTAAGTTTCCCACGTTGATCACTCCTAAGCCATCCTCCTTCCTGCCCCCCTCCCACCCCCATGTATCTCCACAATTTGTCAAGCCTCTCAGACCTAAGTTATATCTGTTTTCATTCACTCGAACCCAGGGCTTCCTCAAGCCAGGCGTGCTAGCCCTGAGCCAGATCCCCAGAGTCTCTGTCTTCCTTCCTATTATGTGAGATCTGGTTAAGTTCGTTCTACCTTTCTCTTATTAATCTGTGTCTTTTTATGAGGAGTGTCAGCCATAAGTGTCAGCAACGAGTAGGAAAAGATATTACCTTTCCCCCCAACACAATTCTTAATTCTATTGCATTATACTTTATTGTTACACCATTATGATAAAATTATTTTGTTGTTAGAATGTGTTAAGGCCTGGAGATATAGCTCAGTGCTGGAACAGTTGCTTAGCATGGGAGGCCCCGAGCTTGATCCTTAGGTATTGTTAACATTCTGCCCTATCTGTTTTGTCCACTTTAAAAAAAAATAAAGATTTTTTAAAAGGCTGTTTAAAATCATAACTACATTATAATATTCACACACAATAAAACAAATAATAATTCCTTAATATCGTGTTCGACTTTTCCTAATTGTCTCAAAATCTCTTTTTACAGTTGGTTTGATTGAAACAGGATTCAAATAAAATCCACATATTGATTTGGCTGTTATGTCTCTTAAGTCTCGTCTAATCTTTAATACTTCCCGCCCCCAGCCATCTATTTGTTGAAGAAAATGGAGAATTGATCACCTAGAATTTCCCACACTCCAGTTCTGTCTGCATTACTCAACCCATCCTCCCAGCTACTATAGCTGCTGGAATGCTAGACCCTTGCCCGCAGAGATCTGTGGGGTCTGCCGAGACACAGGTTTTTGGGGCCCATTTCCAAAGTTTCTGGACCATTTGTATTTCTCACATGCTTCCAAGAGGGCTGGGGTTGGTGGTCCAGGCCACACTCTGGGGATTGCTGCTGTAGGGCAAAGATTAGGTCTCTTTGAAAATGATAAGGAATTAGGGGAAGAGGGATGAGTATAGAGCTCCGAGATGATTCCGAGTGAGACCCTGGGTTTATTCCTTGCACCAAGTAAATAAGCAAATAAGTGAGCACTAGACTGCACTCACACAAATATACATACATGCACACATATACACACACCACATATGCATACACATCATACATATGCACACCACACACATGGAGACAAACACATACACCATACACACAGAGGCATGTGTACACACGCACACACGCGCACACACACACACACACACACACACACACACACTGTTTGTCCCCGCCCCCCATGCACACACTTAGCTCAAGGCACAGTATACTTCCTTTTAGGAAACAGCAGGAGAAGGGTGGTAGCTCTCTGACTTTTTCTCATTTTTTTTTCTGTGCTCAGTCAGATTTTCATTTGAGTTCCCTCCTCATATCTGGTGCAGAAACGTCCTCATTTCAAAGACATAGACAAATTTGGGGGGGGGGAGTGTCTGGCTAAACTCTCCCCAGTGTATCATGTGGTACCATGCTCTGTTTCTGTGTATACCTGTCAGGTACCAACTTCCCCATCAAACTCAGCATCAAAACCTGCAAGCTTTCCTGTGTCTTTGGCTCCTTTTCCCCTTAAAGCTCCCTTGCTGTGCAAAGCTTATACAAAATCATTTGCATGGTTTTCAAAATTTGCTCTTGTTATGGGTACATCAGCCAGGAGTCTAGCCATGGATGGGTAATAAATCTGTCCTCCCTCACAATATAGATTTGTTTAAGAAAATGAATTACTTTTGTTCTTTTTTCTTCCTTCCTTTTTTCCTTTTTTCCTTTTTCCTTCCTTCCTTCTTTCCTTCCTTCCTTCCTTTCTTTCTTTCTTTCTTTCTTTCTTTCTTCTTTTCCTTCCTTTCTTCCTTTCTCCCTTCCTTCCTTCCTTCCTTCCTTCCTTCCTTCCTTCCTTCCTTTCTATTCCACCCTCTCCCCATCCTTGGAGTTGATTCTCCATGTTCCACCTCCCCAGTGCTGAGATTGCAGGCGTGCGCCATCACACCGATTTCTGCGTGCATGCCAGGCAAGCCTCTACCAACTGAGTTACATGCCCAGTCCAATTTTCTTTAGGATTAATTATTTGGGTGGTCAAATGTTTTGACTCATTTGTTTAGAACGTCTACCATTATTTTACATAGTCCTGCCCAGCCTGAAGTAATTAACATTTCATCTAGTTTTTTAATCTGTCTACTTGTTTATTTTTCTAGCTAACAACGCTGTTTGAATGGTGTTTATATGTATGTTTAAGAGGATTGTTAGAGTTAGTCGGATCTGGGAGGCACCTCTCCCAGGCTGGCTTTACTGTGGGAGAGAGTCCTGTGTGTATTAGATGACTTATCTGTGAACCATGGAAACGTTTTGAAAGGTAAAGCAGACGATACACCGAAGAACCATTTGTCACAAGTAATTGCAGGCAGTCAAAAAGAAGAGAGATTGTACATGAATCATGACGTAAGAGCTGTGAAGGGAAGGTATTTGAGTCAAGTCTGCAGCTACGGAGCAGGCTGGTCCTAAATGACACACAAATTTTATGCCAAGAAAGGTTTAGTCCAGAGAACAAATCATTCTCCTGTGTGTCCCAGACTTTGTAAAGACAGACACTTTTTCATACAGTTGTACTTTTGCATATTTTCATTAACCAAAATCCCATAATTTATTCATATTTCTCCAATTAAATTCATAAAACTGGCAAGAAAACTATTACTATGAACAATATACTGTTTGGGAATTTGTGTCTATTGTGTAATGGCAGGTGTTTTGTTTTGGTTTTTTTTGCTCTACTGGGCATGGGCCCTAGGGCATTTTGCATGCTAGGCAAATGCTTACATCCAATCACCACTCTAGTTCCCAAGCCGAACTGTTTCACACAGGCACTCTCTGATACACTTTATCTTTTTTGTAATGAGAATGCTTAAAAAGTATTATAGTAGGATTTCCAAGATAAGCCAGCTACATTGTTAAATAGAGTTATTATGTTGCCATACATCTCTTGAAGTTATTGTCCAGCTAACTGAAGTTAGCTTGTTTCCTTTGACCAGTGTCCATCCACCAGAGACTGTCCTCCCACCCTCAGCCCCTGGCAACTCTCAACTGTCTGCTCCACATACAAGTGAGATTGGGCATTGGCCTTTTATGCTTGGTTTATTTACTTTAGTACATTATCATCCAGTGTTATCCACACTGTCATAAACCGCAGGATTTCTTTCTAAGGTTGATGAGCATTCCATGTATATATACTGTTTTATTTCTCTTTCTCCCTCTCTCTCCCTCTCTCCCTCCCTCCCTCTCCCTACTCCCCCTTTCTCCCTCTTCTCCTCCTCCCCCTTCTCCTCCTCTCCCCCTCCTCCTCTCTAGGGTCTCCTGTAGCCATTCCTCCTTCCTCCGGCTCCTGAGTGCTGAGATTGAAGGCCATTGTGTCTCACACCAGACTCCTGAATTTCCTCTACCCATTCATCTATTGCCTTGATTCATTTTTTGTTATTGTAAATAATACTGTAATGAACATGAAAGTGGTAGAGGTAGAGAGATGTCTCAGAGGTTAAGACCACCGACTGCTCTTCCAGAGGACCCAGGTTTGATTCCCAGCACCCATGTGGCAGCTCACAACTGTCTGTAACTCTAGGTCTAGGGGATCTGATGCCTTTTCCTGACATCTGTACTTGGAGAGTGCGTGTGGCGCTTGCTTCTCTACTTTCCTCACTTAGCAGTCTTCAAAATAATGAGGTGGATAACCATGCAGGATGCAGCGAGCACCACCACATGGCTGGTTTAGTCTACGTGTCTCTACCAATGGAGTAGGACCGCAAACTTTTCTTGCAGCTTTGAGAGGAGCGGCTATGAAGCTCGACCACAGGAAGGTTTCTCCACTCTCTCAGTGAGCTGCAGTGGCCTGATTTCTCCAGGCTGCCAGCTCCAATCTCTTAGAGTGGCTTTTGTCTTAAGGTACAGGGTTCAAGATCTAACAGATTACTGGCTCTTGGAGGAACACTTGGATCTAGCTGTCCCTTCATGTATCGCAGCTCCAAGCTGAGAGCTGTCCAAGTATACACAGCTTTGTCTTTCTTGCTATTGACTTCCCATTGTAGTAATGAGCAAATGGAGTTTCAGAGTACTTGATTATCCAAAGTCACATCCCCACTTGGATAAACTAGGGATCAAACTCAGATTTGTATAAGACAAGGAATATGTCTTACCTTCCTCTTCATTCATGTGTGAAGCTCCTGACTTCATAGACAAACACGAGAACTCCAAGACCCAGGAAGAGCAGGGGAAGAGGCCAGTTACAGATGAAGATGAATTGGAAAACGCGACATGTTCCTAGGGATGGCTGCGGGCACTGCCACCTCCTGCCTTGGCTGTTTGTCACGCAGGAGTGGAGGGAGGTTCCCTATCTTCAGCTCTGATTCTTCAAAACAATCTGGAGGCCAGATTGGCAATTCTATCAGTGTTTGAATGCTGACAATTAGGTAAGAATTATTTTAATTATGTGGGCCTCAAAATTATA
Source organism: Rattus rattus (assembly GCF_011064425.1). Lineage (NCBI taxonomy): Eukaryota > Metazoa > Chordata > Mammalia > Rodentia > Muridae > Rattus > Rattus rattus. The sequence continues at coordinate 54,975,904 of NC_046154.1, forward strand.
TGTAATGGTTGTCTTTAGAATTTGCCCTTGACTTTGATTAACTATAAGAATTAGTTAGGGTATCAGTTCGGGGCTGGAGGTGTAGAACACTTGTCTTCCTATGTGTAAGACATGGAAAGGAATTCAGTACTATAAAAATGAGCCCACCTACCCCCAAACACAAGGAAGAGATATACAATACCATTCCCAGATGTAATTTAAAATTTGTCCATAGTCACATCAAAACAGTTTTAAAGAGGTTGAAGTCAGTTTTAATAATGCATTTTATTTACCTTAAATATAAATAAACATCATTTAGACACATAGCCAATGTAAATGCCCTATATTTCGGTGCTAGGATGTGCCAATTTGAACTCAGCATACTGAAAGAACTCTGTATTTGGCAAGCAGTTGCCAGAGTGTGCAATATGAGAGTGGGGGCCACAAACAGCCCCGGGTGAGAATTACTTCAACTCAGAACTTCCTTGCTCAGAAACAAGTTTTACTCAGCTGCTCCTAGAGTCTGTTAAAAAGCCTTTCATGCTTTTGGCAAATACAAGATCTCCTCATTCCTCCAGCTATTACAGAGAAGACTTTGTCGGCATGAACAGAGGAGTGAGTCTACTGCAGTGTAGTGGGGCTCGACTTCGCTCGACAAACAAGTGAAACTCAACAAGAGACGGCAGCCTCATCTTTTCGAGCTGATAGGATTCTGAGACTAAGTGTTCAGGCATGCGCAGTCCAACCACGGGAGCGGTTTATTAGAAATATCAGCTTACAGTTCAGGAGCAGTGGTGATGTTTGAGGAGCTGTTAGATATAACTTACAGGAGTTCGGAAGCGAGGCCAGTATAGAAACTTAAGATGTTTTGCACAACTAGCTGTAGAGTTGAATTTTTTTTTAATCACTTAATTTATTCGTTTTGGAGAACTGACTGTAGACTTGTTTTTTTATATTTATTTGCTTATTTATTTGTTTGTTTGTTTATTTAGTATTGGTTTTCTCCTTCTACCACATGGTCCCAGGGATCGAACTCAGGTTATCCTACATGACCACAAGTGCCTCTCACTGAACTAACTGTCTCACCACTTCCTACTGTGCTTCTCGTTTTGTTTTTAAAGCTACTACATTTTCTATTTCCAGCTCTTACGATTTATTCATCTTCAGCATTCACCTTTTCATCAAGATCCTTGTTCATATCATCAATTCATCACCTCCGTGCTGGCCAGCTTAACTGGACAAATGCTAGACCATCAGAGAGAAGGGAACCTCGATTGGAAAAATACCTCCGTTAGAACAGGCTGTAGGGAAGCCCGTGGGGCATCTTCTAAATTGGTAACTGATGGAGGGGGATACAGCCTGTTGTAGGCGGGGTCATCCCTGAGCTGCTGGTCCTAGAGTATGTATGAGCAGCTCACGATGCAAGCCAGTAGGCAGCACCCCTCCCTGACCTCTGCATCGGCTCCTGCCTCCAGGTTTCTGCACCCTTTGAGTTCCTGCCCTGAGGTCCTTCAGTGATGGACTATGGATGTGCAATCAAGAGCTAAAGAAAGCCTTTCCTCCCCAACTGCTTTTGGTCATGGTGATTCATCATAGCAGTAGTGACCCAAACTGAGATATCCTTCCTTATTTTGTCTATTTATCATGTCTTTAAGCAGACTTATACTCATTATTTTGAGTTCTCTGTCTGGGATTTTATCTAACTCACTTGCACTGGATGCCATTACTGTTGGGTTCACAATTTTTGGATGAGTTGCATTGTCTTGTTTTTTGTGTGTTTCTTATATTAGAATTTATGCATCTGCTGCTATTTCTTCGCTTTATTCTTATGTGGTCATATTCATTCAGTTAGCTTATTTGCAACACTTAAGTGGGACTTGCATGGGGTATGTAGTTCGGAAAGTAATTCCTCAATCTAGGCTTTCGGTGCCAAGTGTGAATTCTATATTATTCTCTGAGTATGAGAACCGAGAGGCAGACACAGTTGTTTGATATTGGCACTACGTAGATGCTATACCAGCCATTTAATTACAATAGCCCTTTCGACATAAATAGAGCAGTCGAGAATAGTGTGAAGTAGACTCAGATTTTAGCTAGTAAGATTAGGTAAGGCTTAGGCGAGGTGGATGAGGATAAGGATTAAATATTAGATCGACTTTGAGAAGGAAAGAAAAATGGGTTGATAAAGTGTCTGGGAAGAGAAACCCGGGATACTGGTAGAATCCACAGACTTTAAAGGGTGACAAGAAGAAGAGATAAGGATGAGGGGAGGAAGGGAAGATGTAGGAATGAGATGGGGAGGGGCATGAAACAGAATAAACACCATGGCATGAATGGTTGGCACCATGACGATGAGTTGAAAGGAGATATTCTCAGATCTCTCTGGCGCTAGCCGATTCCCTTGGGCTGTTGTGTTGAGTGTGATAGAACAAGTGAGCCTTGGTCCCTGCGGCCTCTGTGTCATGGGGTTCTGACATACGGGGAGCAAGGGGTAGAGGTCATTGTCTGGTAATTCCTTCAGACCTCTGCACTCCACTTGGGTGTCTTCCAGTGCTGCAGGTCTGGCCCATGTCAGTTTCTACTGCTCTCTCCTCTAAAACTCCTGCTTCTAGAGTTGGTTACTTTTAGTGGATGTGGCATGTCACAGGTTTGCTTGGGCTGACATGACAGATACCATGGTTATGTGACTTAGACAACAGCATCTGTTTCCTCACAGTTCTGAAGATCCAGGGATGCTTGGTTTGAATACTTACTGAGTATGTCCCCTCCTGCTTGCTGGTGGCCATCTATACAGAGTAGACAAGAGGTAAGCTATGGTGTCACTTCTCATAAGGACACGAATTGTACAGAATCGGGGTTCCCCTTATGAACTCATTCAGCTTTAATGACTTCTGTAAAGACCCTGTCTTCAAGTGCAGCCATATTGAGAGTTATAGCTTCAGCATACGAATTTTGAAAAGATAGAATTCAACACACAGCATCAGAGCTCAGACAGATTATGTTCTTTCATATCTTTTTTTTGTGTGTGTATGTGTGTGTGTGTGTTTACTTTATGTAACTTACACTAAATACATCAAATCACATCAAAATCAGAGTCACAGCTAAGTGGGATTATTGGTCTCCAATATTTACAGATCTCCAGTTATTTAATTACTAGGCGAAGTAAGTCATATACTAGGACCCCTGGCTAACCTCTGTCAGTTTCTTTAAATGGACGTATAACTCACTAACTCCCATGTTTGTTCATTGGCTCAGTCTACAGAAATAGAGCCTCACTATGTATCATACTATTACTGAGATAATAAAGGCCAAGGTCTATCCTTCAAAGGATACTGGTCCCTTATCCCAGTGCTAGCTTCACAAGATATGTTAGACTCTCCTTAGTACTATCATTCGTAGTAATAGTCACTAGTCCCTAACAACCAGAAGCATATCAAGCTATTCGAGCGCTTCCCTTACATTCTCTATTTTGACCTTTGCCATACATTTCTGAATATTTCTTACATGCTTGTACTACAGATGAAGAGAAACAACCCAGTTTACTGCTTAGGAACTAACTGGGACAATGGACTCAGCCTGATTCTAAAGGCCCTTTCCCCCATGTGATAGAAATACTCTCACTGGGACTTTCCGACACATGACAGTAATATCAGCATCTTTTGGAGGCTGAGCTGGTGTACAGGGCACAGAGACAAGTTTTTGTGTGCTTTCGTTTCTTAGAGAGGATTTTACTTTGTAGCCTAGGTTAGCCCTGAACTTGCAGTCCTCTTGCTTCAGCCTCCCACTACGCTTGGCTAGATCCAGCACCTTTAATGTTTAAGGTAAATTCTTCTCCCTTTAGAGGTTTGAGAAGGGGCCTGTCTGCCCAATAATCTTGAGAAGGAAGTTTGTTCACGTAGGAGACAAAGATTTCCCCCCTGTCCCTGGGCTTGTATCTAGGAAAAGTCTACAATGAAAGACAGATTAAGAAGAGAAACAATTTGAACTTACTGACTATTAATACTACGTGATATGGCAGCCTTCAGGAGCAAAGACCCAAAGAAATGGGTGTGCGTCCAGCCAGCTGTGCTGAGTGGGACTGGAGGAGGGATTTGTAAGGGTGGGACTGGGATGAGAGGAGGGACGGGAGTTGGTGATCTGAATGCAAAGTAAATAAATTAATAATAACAATAACAACAACAACATCATCATAATAAGGATTGTGCTTTCTTCCTCAAATGCATCTTAATGGTCATTTAAACAACCCCAGGGTTGCAGTGGAACCAAAGAAAAACCAAGGACAATTAGCTGGGAGCCTAGGGCACCTACTTAATGTAGCTTCATTCTCCAGTGCAGGTCAGGGATGGCAGCTGAGTTGGAAGCAGGGAGCCCTGCACGAGTCAGCCAGCCGGAGGGAGAGGTTCTGCTGAGAAACCCGAGACTTGCCTGGAGCGATGTCCTGGTTTAGCCAGGCTCTTTATGCGTACTTTGTGGTTTTCACTCTGAGTGAGGAGAGAGCAATTAAGGTCCCAAAGCCACACTGGCCACCTGTCACCCCTTATCACCATTTCATTCGGTTAACACCTAGCCCCCCAGGGGGCCTGCCGGAAGCCCAGCGCTTGGCCGCATTCTCTGCAAAGTTCTGCTTGGTGCTCATAACATCAGTTTTTCGTGAGGCCAAAATCAGTCCATGTTTAGGGGATCGCAACAGCCACACACCAGCATGCACTCTGATTCTGTGGTGTTTCTGACGTCTCAGAGCCTGCGTGGGACATAGTCAGAGAGCTTCATTTATTCTGGAAAGGTTGACCAGGGATCTGAAGTTCTATCATTGAACAGGCGATGGTCCTGCTGCCAGGGACATTTCTCGGAGTCGGAGTTAAGTGGAACAAGGAAACAATGATAAGATATGTGCAGTGTGTAATCAGATTGTATACAGTATTAATATGCAGTATTAAAAGCCGATAAGCGGAACAAAGTAAAGGAGACAGGGTGAACTTTAATCTTAGTCGTCAGCAGACATAGAATTGCTTATTAGAAATAATAATTTGGGAAGTAGAATTAGAGAAAGGAGGCTGTGGATCCAGGGTTGGGGAAGGCAGGAAATTGTTACCGTGCATTAGTCATGAGAATTAAACTTACTGGTCTTACTGTGACCTTCCCAGAGCACCCCGTGCCATTGTTATCTATTTTAATATTACATAAGAGGAACATAGTAACATCACACAATTCCTCCTTCTCCTTCTTTAGCTACCATTTTTCTTGTCTCTTTTTCTACTACCCCCTTTTCCTTCTTTTATTTTTTTCTACCTTCTATTTTTCTTAAAACAGAAATTAGAAGCCGCAGAGCCATCCCTCAAGAAACTACAACCCAGTCAAAGAATAGGCAAGACTCCCAACAATTTGGGAGCCCAACTGTCAACAGTAATATGAATTAACTACATTCTTTAAAATGAGGGCTGGCAGGATGGCTCAGCAGGTAAAGGTGCTTGCTGCCAAGCCCCCAAGGACCTGAGTTCAATCCCCAAGACCCACACGGAGAAAAGGAGAGAGCAGACTGCTATAAATTGTCCTTTGACAACTTACCCATACCACAAGGCACATGCACGCACACTTGTGCTCACCCCCTCCCCCCACAAGCGTGGGTATCCACAGAGGCCAGAGACACAGTTGTGGCTACTGGGAAAGAAACTCACATCCTCTGACAGAGTAGGGGATGCTCTTAATCACTCTCCAGCCTCCCCAGGGTGGGATTATTTAAGCAACATTTCAGAGATGGGGAGGGCATGTGTATTTTGATCTCTGAAGGAATTATGGTAGAAAGGAGGTCAGACACCTTGGGGCATTGCACAGGCAAGAACTTAGAGGTAGGATTTTGGTAAAGTGTGCTGAAAAGTTTGAGCCATCGTTGGACGGAAAGAACAGATTTAGGTGAGAACCCTCGGAAGAATCACGAAGTTAAGGAGCATAATAAATTAAGTATAAATTCAGGATGCAGTATGGCGGTCTGGAGGGGGGTTAGATTCCCTCCCCCAATTCTTTATTGCAAGAACTAAGAACAAAAGGAGCTCTCTGAATCTTAGTTAAGTCGCTGAACCATGGTGAATAATGAAATGAATGCTCCACCTTACCAGAATTCAGAATTACGTCCTGTTCCCAGACCTCTGATTTATTGTATACTTTAGGATATTAGCTGTGTAGGGTCCCAGTGGCGGGGAGTTTTCTCTGGGGGCTGTCCTGCTTCTCTCCATCCCACCTCATCTTCAATCTCAGCCTTTAGCCTGTTCTTATTTGGACACGTTTACACGGAGGAGCATGGTGCTGACTCTCGCATGGAAGTTAAGAGAAAGCTCAAGACGGAGAGGTAGGTTTCAAAGAAGGGACACAGGGAATTTGAACAGAGTGCCCTTAACCTCCTTAAACGTCCCTCGTAGCTATACAGTAATAGAGTCCTTTATTCTTCAACTCCCACTTACGTGGGGTTTAATGCCTCTGACTGTTCATTTCACGCAGCCTCTCAGTTGACTTTCGGTGGGCATCTGAACAGTAGTGAGCGCTTTTCCCGTGCAGTCTCCCGAGAGGGACATTCCTCTTTCCTTTGCTTCATGATCTAGGCTTATTTTTCTCTAGGTGCCCCTTACAATACCTTGTTTGTGGGTGTTCTCAATTTTTATTTCCTTCTCGTGGTCAGGGCTATTTCTGCTAGTGGTGTGTGACTTCGTTGCTATCGCCCTGTCACAGTGGAGGAGGAAGGAAGTTCACGGACCGGCTGTCACCGTTGTTCTTTTCTAGTCTGCATTGCGTCTGAATCGTGGCTTTTCTGGATGATAACGGATGGGATGGTAATGACGTAGGGGAAAAATAAAATCCGGACCAGATATGGTGTCACTGGGAAGGTGAGACAGGAGGCGAGTTTGTGGCCAGCCTGGGGCATGTGGTGAGTCTGAGATCAGCTTGGGCTACAGGGCAAGGACTCGGAGGGAAAGGGGGATCCCCACAAACCTTACCTGCTCAATCATTTCTGTGCACATCCAACTAACATGTGGGGGTACATGTTTAAACACGTTAGCGAAGGCTATTTATCTTATGGTATTACATACATAAAAAAGGAATTAACAAGAAACAAGAAATTTAAAAATTGTCTGTTTAACTTAAAATACCAAAAATTTCAATAAATATCCTATGTATTTCAAAAATAATTCTAGATGATAGAATTGTCAGTAATTTATTTCTTTCTATTTGTTGCACAAACAACACATGTTATCTTTTAAGGAAAACAGCCAGTTCTTTACCCCCTAAAAGGTAATCTTGGTTATACAGTTTCAATTTTCTAAATAAGAGCCCATATAAGAGGCCTATCGTAGAGTCTGGAGAGATGGCGTAACAGTTAAGAGCATTTACTGCTCTTGCAGAGGACCCAGGTTCGATTCCAAGCATCCGTGCTGGACCTGCTCACACTTCCTGTGAGCCCAGTCCCAAGGTCTCCAATGCCTTCTCTTGGCTTCCGAGGGCACCTGCATACAAACCTGCATATCACCTCATGCGGGCACATACACATACACATAAACATAACTTCAAAGAATTAAAACAGTAAAAATTCCTCCAAAGAGGCCTATTAAAGAAGCAATGTACTTTTACAGAGTTTCTGACAAGCCCAGAATGGATGATAATGTGCAGAGGTGGTCTTCACTCATCATTCATCTAACAAGTATTTACCAACCCCCTGTTCTGTTTAAAGACACTGTGATGGGCAGGTTTATTAGTTTACGTATGTGGGTGTGGGTAGGTGGGTCAGTGGGATAGTAGGCATAAGTGGGATAGACGAGGGGTACGGACTCAGAGAAGTGGGGTAACAGTAGTTACTGGCTCAGGTAGGTGGTATAGTTTGGGATCCTGGCTCAAGTGGGGTAGTGGAGGATTCTGCCTTTAACTTGTGTCATTTAATGGATCTTAATGCCTGGATGCTGGGTGTACTTCTGTATTATGAGACAAAGTTAGAAAAAGGACAAGTACAAGTGTAGGATGTGCATTTCTCTCATTAGCTATTCCTATGCAGGCCATGTTAGGTAATATGATGTAGAGCTTTAGAGAATAGTATAGACCCCATAGGTAATTACAGCAATGCAGAGGGAGGTACTGGGAGGCAGACAAGGATTCACAAAGTGAACCTCATTTCTTTGGGTACCTGAGGCTTTTCCCCAAGAAGCTCTATTCACTCAAAACCATTTTAATAACAGGCCAGGTGTTATTTTCTACAGTGCTGACATTTTGTCAATGGTGTAAAAGGAACACCAGATAGAGCTGTTGGTGTGGCAGCCCCGGACTGTGCTGTGAATACACATGTCACTGATTTTGTTGTTATTATTGTCATGTACACTCAAGGAAAAAAAGAGTTCAAGTTGATGAAGCAGCTGAATTATTAACTTTGTTAAACTTAGATCATCCAATACTCCCTGGGAAAACATATTTAAACACTTGAGGTGCGCACAAGAGCTTAGGGTGCTGACAACTCAGATCCCATGCAAAGACAGCAGTGTGGTGGTACATTATCACTCACTCTTTGTTCTCAAGTTGGGCACACCATGTATACCACCGTAAGGGCTGGCAAAAGACTCCTCCCTCTTAAGTTGAATCTTCTTCAACTCTAAAGAACTGTGTTACAGTGGTAGATGTTTAGAGGAAGGAATGCCAACAGTAGGCTTATATATTTGAATGTTCCGCCCCCAGTTGATGGAACTGTTTGGGAAGGAATAGGAGGTGTGACCTTGTTGGAGAAAGTGTGGCTTTCTGACCAAAAGCCTACAGCATTTCCTGTTAGCTCTTCTCTGCTCTGTAGTTGTTTCAAAACTACAGCACCAGTGCCATGCCTGTCTGCCATACTCTCTTGCCATGATGGCCATGGACTTTAACCCTTTGAACTATGAGCCCCAAATTAAATCCCTGAAAAATAAAGTTGCATTGGTTGACTTGGCATTTTGCCACGGGAATGGAAAAGTAATCAAGGCTCTAGTCATTCTGAATAAAAGGTACTGCCATGTGAGGATATCCCCGAACTGACAAAAGGATGAAGTAGCTTATGACATCACAGCATGCACTCTTAAACCTCCAATCACCAGGGAGCAATCAGAGACTTTGAAACTTCAGCATTGCATCATAGACAAACAGATGGAAACCTTACTGAATGAGGACTCTGCCTCTCCCAGGATGAGTGAGAACTGCCTTCTATGCATCAATGAAGCTTAGGAGATCATCATATGGCCAGTACGTGACAGAAGGGTCTGATGGACCTAGAATTATGAGTATGACCTGTAATAAAATGAACTTAAGGCATGGCAGTCCTTTAGAAAGCAGCAAGAATTTGCTCACATTCCCTCTGGAAGGTGCTGACAGTGCTCACGGGTCCTGTATCTGGCATTTGTCTCTCATTGTGACTCTGGAAAAAATGACTCAAGAGTGGGAAATGAAGACCATCATGGTGTTTAGAAAGAGTAAAAGGAGGCAGACCTACCCACTGACAAGCCCACACGGCTTTGCAAGCTGTCTGGAACCTGATGCCACAAGTATTATTAATGTTTTACAGCTCCAAACCCAGAACCTCAGTGAGGAGACGGGTTAACCATGATGTTGGAGTATCAATGTCGCCTGCAATTGATGTGTTCTTAACCTTTGCAGGTGTTTGCGTCTTCTTTGTCTTCTACTATGATGATGCTGGCAGCTGAGCCTTTGACCGAGGACACAGCTGAAGCATGTTGTCTTCTTGGCAATTTCACTCACGCAGCTCGGAGGAAATTTTATTATATTTTTTCAACACACTTGCAAAGACTTTCATAACATGGTGGTTACCAACCTGTTATGTCTTCATTTCTTTTGTATCTTTTTGAAGCAGTACTGCAATGTTCTTTCATTTTGTTTTGTTTAACCAATTTGGCCTTCATAGTCATGCAGCAAATTAAAATAAAATAGAATGGAATTAAGAGGAAGGAAAAAAGGAAATATTGCAAGCAAACAACTCATTCAAAGTTCAAGATGGATCAACACATTTTATATTTTTTAATTTTCATGTGTATGAATGTTCTGCCTGCATGTGTGTCTGTGCACCATGTATGTACACTACCCAAGAATGCCAGAAGTGAGCAGCAGATCCCCTGGGACTAGAATTATAGATGGCTGTCAGCTACCATATGGGTGCTAGGAATTACACATGGGTCCTCTGGAAGAGAGTTCTCTTAACCTCTGTGCTATCTCTCCAGCCCCCAGAATGGTGTGTATTTTAACACAGTAGTATACAAAAAAATTATTGGTACTGTTGTGGACATGTCTTCCCTAATCCAACTAACCAGATCTTACTTAGAAAAATGGTAAAGTATTACAGAAAAATGCCCACAGTTATCAGCATGTATCTCTAAAAAGTACCCATTCCCTTGTCCTGTGGATGTAGCTAGTAGCAGAGTACCTACTTACCACGCACAAGGTCCTCAGTTAAGCTTCCAGGATGGAATTAGGGGTGGAGGAAGACTCTTCCTCTCCAGCCACATATCTGTGCCATGCTCAATTCCCCATTTCTTCCCCCTTTAGCCCCTGCAATTTTATTTATTGTGTATGTGTGTGTGCATGCATTTGTGCATGAAGGTGTATGTGTATGTTTCTGTGTGTGAAAGGTACACACATTTGTGTGTTTGTGTGTGTGTGTGTGTGTGTGTGTGTGTGTGTGTGTGTGTGTGTGAAGGCCAGAGGTCAGCCTTGGGTATTGTTCCTCATGAGCTGTCCACCTTAACTATTTCATGCAATATACAATGTATATTGACAGAATATCAGGGCTTGAAGGCAAAAGAGAGGAATCTAAATATTCACTCAAGGGCAAAAATAAGTTAATAAGAATGTACAAATGAAACATTTGAGATTTGTGGAGCACCAAATACCTAAAAACAAATCTATGAATCATGTCATGGAAGATGGAGGAGAATTTTATGTTAAGGCATAGAAAACATTTTTTTCCTATCCAGGCACAAGAGGACATTTAAGACACTAAACACATAATACAAGAAAAGAACTTTCCCTTAGCATATTATAGTTGATATACTAAATACATAGAATAAAGAGAATATACTGAAAGCTGTGAGAGAGAAAAAAAACCCCAAGTCACATCTAAAGGCAGGCCTATGAAAACAATAGCCAGTTGCTCAACTAAAGGTTTAAAAGGCAAGGTTGTTTGGAACAATAGTCTGGAAGACATTGTTTGACAATCCAGATTATTATACCTAGCAAAACTATCTGTTATAATTAAAAGAGAAGAACACTTTCCATGATTACAAACAGGCTAAAATAATTCATGACTAGTAAGCCAACTCTACAGAAGATGCTTAAAGGAATCCTTCAGACTGAAGGGAAAGGAAAACATATTCACAATTCTATAGAAAACACTAAACCATGAAGACCAGTAGTCAAACAATGGAAGGATAGAAAAATACTACATACAACAAAAATCCATAAAGTAACAGGAATAAATACACACGATTTAATAATAATCGTGTAGTTGGGTGGTCTGTTTAATTCTCATGGAAGTAAAAATGTCTTAGTGCTAGATTGTAGACAATAACTGTACAATCATGTATGAGTCTGCCTTCCTTAACTATTGACTGAGCAAATGACTTTAAACATTTGGTAGTGAGGGCATATACACAAAGATTAGAGCAATTATCATGAAGGGTTCATTAATGTGGGGGAATCACCTAATTCTTAAAATTTATATCTCTTGAGCCAGAGGAGCACTGAAGACACACTTTGTATCCTCATCTTCAAGTGATTTTTATCATGTTTGAACTCTGTTTTTGTTTATTTATATGTAGTGACAGTAGAGTATCATTTACAAATTTAAATGTATTTTGCTTCCCCCTTTCTTTTGGTAATAAGGGAACTAAGCAATCAAATATCTTCTGGGATCCTAGCTTGAATATTTTGTCAACCATTCCAAAGCAAATCTGAACATTAACCCTTTGTAGGAAACTTGCATCCTGAGTTTGGTTTGTTGCAGTTGAATTAATAAAATAATGTAGTACCTTCCTAACATCCAATATTAACTGTGTATAGCAAGACTGCACCCTTTAAATTAGATTTTGAAAGTTTTAATTTTTCTTAAGTATAGAGTTGTGTCTATGCAAGTGTTAACGACAGTGAAGATTTGTCCAGCGAACCTGAAATTTATGCTTTGAAATAAACAATTTGATTAAAATATAATAACTCCAAACACCTATCAGCTCAGTCTTCAGACAAACTTACTGAATGATAGATTAGATTAAAAACGTGCTCATCTGTTTGTCGCCTCTAAGAAGTACACCTCACCATCAAAGATAAATGCATTTTAGACCAAAAGGATGAAAAACTACACCCCAAGCAAGTGGACCTAGGGGACCAACAGCTGTTTCTGTTCTAATGTATGACAAGATAGGCTTCAGACAAAGCAGTCTGAAGACACAAAGAAGGACACTGCATGCTGATTAAAGGAAGAGTCTATCAAGAAGACATTACAGGGTTAGGGAAATAGCTCAGCAGATAAAGCACTTGCTGTGCGAGCCTGTACTGCTGTGCGAGCCTGTACAGTAGAATTCAGTTCTTTAGCACCCACACAAAAACTGGGCAGGTGTGGTGGCCAGCATGGGACATTTGTTTTCAGGAGCTAGCAGGCCAGCTGCATCAGCTGAGTCAGTGAGCTTCCAACTCAGGGAGAGACCCCACTTAGAACAACGAAGTGGACAACACTTGTGCTAAATAAAGAGGAAGATCCTTGTGCCAAACATTTGGCTCGCTCACATGCACAAGTCCGTACACGTGAACATACATATACTCATGCATACCACACGCACATGAGAAAATAAAAAGATGGTGTTACAACTTAATCATAAACATACCAAACAGAGGTGCACCCAGTCCCATAAAGTAAATTCTAGTAGATGTAGAGTCACAGATTAACCTCCCTACACTAGTAGCCAGTAACTGCAGCGCTCCACTTTGACCAATGGACAGGTCATTTACAAAATAGTACACCCAAACTCTGCAGACTACACATTCTTCTCAGAAACTCATGGAGCTTTCTCTAAACTAAATCACACAGTAGGATAAGAAGTAAGTCATAACAGGCCCAGGAAAACTGAAACAACTTCTTGTGTTCTATCTAACCACAGTGGAGTAACGCTAGGTAAACTGCCCATCAGTAGAAAGAGAAATTATAAAATCTACACACACTCATGGAGATCACACATCACATGATCGAACGGATCCTGGAAGACATCAAGGAGGAATTTTAAAACATTTTCTAGGGGTTGGGGATTTAGTTCAGTGGTAGAGCGCTTGCCTAGCAAGTGCAAGGCCCTGGGTTCGGTCCCCAGTTCCAAAAAAACAAAAAACAAACAAACAAACAAACAAAAAACAAAAAACAAAAAAAACCCCCAAACATTTTCTAGAACATAATAAAAGTTAGACGCAAATACCGACCCCCATGGGATCTACTGGAAGCAATCCTAAGAGCTAGGGATGCCTACACTGAAAAGTCAGTGAGATCTGAAATAGAGGATAACGAACTTCGGGGCCTAGAAAACAGCAGAGGCCTCCTAAGCTCCAAATTAGTAGAAGTCAGAAAGAAACAGTTAAAATCAGGGCAGACACTAATGAAATTGTAATCAAACCAGAAACAATACAGCAAATAAATGAAACAAAGAGTTGGTTTTTGAAAATATACCAAGATCATCAAACCCTTAGTGAAATGAACCAGAAGAGACTGAAAGCCCAAATGGATGAACTTAGAGATGAAAAGTGAGACATTACCACAGGCATTGGTGAGATTCAGAAAATCCTTAGGAAATCCTTTAAATACTTACATTCCGCTAAGCTGGAAAAATCTAAAGGAAGTAGATGAGTTTCTAGGTGTGTATGACATACCAAAACTGAATCAAGGTGAGGTAAACAATTTAAACAGATCTAGAGAAGTGATGAGATCCAACCGGTATTAAAAATGTCTATGCCCAAGTGGATTTACTGGAAGATTTTCTTTCCAGACCTTCAGGGAGAACTAACACCAATGATTTGCAAACTGCCCCAAAAATGAAAAAGGAAAAGCCATTTTTAGACTCTCTTTACATGCCAGTACCTGATGCCAAAACCAGAGAAAAACACAAAACAAAAATACAAAAATATGTAGACTATATAACTCCTTCCCCATAAACACAGTCATAAAACTTCTCAGTAGAACAATTGCAAGTTTAATTCAGGAACGCTGAAAAGATCACACATCACGACCAGGCTGGCTTCATACCAGACATGCAAGGATGACTTAACATGCAAACCAGTAAATGTAAACATCACATAAAGGGACTCAATGGCACCTCAGTAGATGTAGAAAAAGCTTTTGATAAAATTCAACTTTCCTTTCCCACATAAAAGACCTGAGGAGATGAGGAACAAAAGCATAATATCTCAATATAAAAAAGTCTGTATGTAATAATCCCATTGCCAACACTGTAATAACTGAGGAAAACGTAAAAGCATTATCCTAAAGTCAGAAAGGCAAGAGTGTGCCTGCTTTCTCTAGCCTTTCTCAATAGGGTGATGGAAGTCATTGCTAGAGGAGTGAGACAGGGCAAGCATCTAAAAGGGACACAGATAGGGAATGAAGAAATCAAGGCGTCCTTATCTTCAGATTATATAATCGTAAGAGCCCTTATAGGTGCCACTGGAAACTTCTTTCATCAAAGTATAGATGTATACAGTTGTATATAGTTTATTGTAGATGCAAAGAGAAATAGAAAACTGTTATACAAAATCCACTAACTTTCCTATACACCAAGAACAAACATGCAAGAACGAACTAAGTAAAACAATTCTATTGTCAATGGTCTCAAAAAAAAAAAAAAATAAGGAAAGAAATCTAAGCAAGGAAGTGAAGGACCTCTACAATAAACCTTAAAACCTTAAAACATGATGGAAGTGAAGAAGACACTAAAATATGGAAAGACCTCCTTTTCCTGTAGATTAGAAGAAGGAAAAGAGGAATAATGGCTACAGGACCAGAAACCAACTGTAGGCTCAATGCAACCCCATTAAAACCACCATGCCAGGGCTAGGAAGGTTGCTCAGTCAGTAAAGAACTTGCTATGGAAGCACAAAGACCCCAGTTCACTCCCCAGAACTCATGTTCAGGAGCTGGGTGTGGTGTGTTCTCTTGGAATGCCATCCTGGGAATGCAGAGCCAGACAGACCCTAAGGGCTCCCTGGGCAGCCAGCTACCCTACTTGGTGAGATCCAGATCAGTGCAAAACTCTGGAGCTATGGGGAGGGAGGGCAGTGTTCATGAAGAGCGTGATTTGAACATGCTGCGAAGGATGGAGCAGCAGGGAGAAGAGGGCAGTGGGTTAGTCACAGAGACAGGCTGAAAAGCTTTGGGGGCAGGGGGATGGCTGGCTTGGGATTACAGGTGTGCACCCTAGTGCCCAGCTAGCACATTTTAAAATGAACGTAACAAAATTATAAAAGGGAGCTTTGTGTGTATGCTTTTTGTCTTGTGAGCTTGTGAACACTTATGAACACAGCCATACCCCAAATATGTGTGTGTGTAGTAGCTGGCATGCTTCTTCATTAGTGCCTTATACTCAAGATCCAGTGTTAAGAATTGTCAGTGGTCATAAGGAATATTTCTGGGATACCTTGGAGGCAAAATGGAAATGCCTATGTGAAAGTCACATGTTAGTGCCACAGGGGTTCCTTGTCTATGCCTGCAATGGAAGAAGATGTTAAAGTTCAAAAATTATCAGTGAAAATAAAGACAAAACTAATCCCAACTGAGTTCACACCTTCAAAAGTCTTTAGATTCCAGTTAAGAACCTCTGGTCTAGGATAAGCCCTACGACCTTGTATTTATGTGCCAGCCCTTTGGTGCAGGACATGTTAGTGGACACAGGGCAAACAATAGCAGTGCCTATAAGGTAATAATACTGAGATGCTCTGAGCACTCAGTGTGCCAAGAGCTGAGCATGGCACCATGAGGCCAGGAGTGAAGCAGCGCTCCACAGTAGGAAAGCGACTTAGTCCTCAGACTGAGCAAACAGTTAAGGATTAAAACACTGCTCACCTTTTAAATGTATTGGACACTCCTGCAAAGGCAGTAGATGAGTCTGGCTCTGTTTGAATTCTGTAATGACTGGAGTCGGCTCTCACGTCCTGTAACTTTTTGAAAGCCATTAGCATTGAAATATTGAGCCGAAGCTTTGTCAGTTACGTGAATATGTATTTTAAATAGTATTCATAAGAATATAGCACACGGCATAGCACGGTAACCCACTCTACAGTCTGCATGAAATATGTATAAAATTATAAATTTGGGGGGAAGTTATTAACCTGGTTGAAGTGAATTTTGCAGTATTTTTGTACTTTGAGAATTCCAACTTTTTATTATGCTTTTTTTTTTTTCAAGTGCTTCTTTCTCAGAGCGACGGAGGTGCCTTTTCGGAAGCAGCGGGTGAAACGGTCTGAGCTTTCGCTGGTGTCTTTCCCTTCCACAGCTGAATTGCAAGTCCTTGAAAGACAGAGAACAGTTCTAGCATACATTCTGTGTTTGCCACAGCACTTAAGGCTATGTGTGTATATGGACACGAGCTATAATTTGTAAAAATTCTTTTTCAGTCAAGATTCCAATGCTCTGCCAAGCAACCAGAGCTTCCAGGGACTAAGCCACTACCTAAAGACTATACATGGACTGACCTTGGACTCTGACCCCATAGGTAGCAATGAATATCCTAGTAAGAGCACCAGTGGAAGGGGAAACCCTGGGTCCTGCTAAGACTGAACCCCCAGTGAACCAGACTGTTGGGGGGGGGGCGGCAAGGGGGGGAGGGTGGGGAGGGGAACAGCCATAAGGAAGGGGGGGGGAAGGGGATGTTTGCCCGGAAACCGGGAAAGGGAATAACACTCGAAATGTATATAAGAAATATTCAAGTTAATAAAAAAAAAATGAAATCCAAAAAAAAAAAGATTCCAATGCTCACTCTCCCTAAATTCCACATAGCCATAGTCAGCCTGGAACTGTGTAGTCCAGGCTGACTTTAAACTGGCAGCGGTGCCCCCTGTCTTGCTTTTGGAGTAGGGGTTACAGCATGCACCAGATACTTCTAGTCTTTTCCACGGCCAGTGTCCTGAGGTTTGCTGCTGCATGCCAGCAATCAGTTAACTCTATTCCAGGGCCGTGGAGTAAAAGTCAGCGGAATTAAGAAAGCCATGGAGACAACCTAGGCTAACCTGAGCAAAGTTGGTAAGGGGCAGCTTTGCAGTTGCTTGTTTGGGGGGAACCCTGAGGCACACTGGAAAGAATGGCAGAAAAAGAGCTGGAGGGGGAGGAAGGGAACAGGAACCACCAGACAGCAGTTGGGCACTCGCTTGGTGTTCCACTGGAGTAAATGGAGACCGCAGAGAGAGACTTGATGAATTGCTGTGTTTCGGAGCTCTATGCAGCGGCCCACTCCAGAGCACTGACCAGCTAACTGTGGGCTCCAAAGAGAGTTAGGAGTAAGAAATGAGTTCATTTCTGACTGAGAAGGCTATAAAAATGAGAGCGGAGTGGGTGTTCATTTGTTTTGGCTCCATCCAGAGACAGTGCCCATGTGGATTAAGCCTACAGAAAAAGCTGTTACGTTTTTTATCCTAAGAAGTAATAGGTAGCACTTGCTGGGCCACTGCTAAGTGCAGTCTTGATGCTGGTGTCACCCAAGTGTTACTGTTGCTGCTATCATCATCGTTATTATTACTAACAGCCAAGGTCAAGTCAGTATTTATTCAACGGACACGAACACATTCACTTAACAGCTCTATAAGGGAAATATTATTATTTCCCTCGTTTTACAAATATTGAAACGAAGGCATAAAGAAGTTGGTGGCGTTCGGGGTATGTAGTAAGAAGCAGCGCTGAGATGTAAGGTTCTACACGTATTGATATGCGGTCATGTCAAAGAATGCAATGTCACACGACTGGCATGGTGACTGCCCAACACATATCAGAAGTCCCTACAGGTTTGGCTCCAGTGTTTTCTTTTTTGCTTCCTCACTCACTTACTGAAACATTGATCTTTTTAACCTGTATGGAGAGTGTACAAAGCATTCACATGACCCCTCTTGCGCAGGTTTGATTAACAACAACTCCCATAGAATCATGGGTTTGAATGCTTGGCCCACAGGGAGTGGCACACAACAGGGTGTGGCCTGGCTGGAGTGGGTGTGGCTTTGTTGGAGGAAGTGTGTCCCTGGGGTGGGCTTTGCTCAGTTGCTCAAGCCAGGCCCAGGGTGGCATTTATTTCCTGCTGCCTGCAGATCCAGATGCAGAGCTCTCACCTCCTTCTCCAGCACCTGTCTGCCTGCACGCTACCATGCTTCCCACCATGATGATAACGGACTAAATCTCCGACACTCTAAGGCAGCTCTAATTAAATGTTCGCTTTTATAAGACTTGCCATGACCACGGTGTCTCTTCATAGCAATAAAACTGTAACTAAGACACCCCTCCCATCATTACTTTTAGACTTTTCTTTCTGTTCTTTTTTTTTGGAGCTGGGGACCAAATCCAGGGCCTTGCACTTGCTAGGCGAGCACTCTACCACTGAGCCAAATCCCCAACCCCCGCTTTTAGACATTTTTAAGAGTATGTTTGTTTTATGACATAAAACATAAGAGAAAAAAATCCACTTTTCTAAATAATTTGTCTAAATAATTTGATGACTGACACATCATTAAAGTTTTTTTTTTTAAGTCCTACATTAAAGGGACAGAAAGGAATAATATTTTAAAGATCTTAGCTGTCAATTGGTGCACTAGAAATGCTCACGACTTGTGTGTAGTGACTGTCAACTGTAGTTTGAGGTCGGATCTCTGAGGCTAAGACAATTCAGTCAACTTCCTTACTGAGAAGGTAGAGCCCAAGACCAGGGCATCAGAAATACCTCTGGCTGGCTTCCCCACAGTTCCAGGAGCCCTGTGTTTAAAGCATTTGATCCCAGGAAATCTCCAGCTTGGGAGTTCAAATAAGAAGGCAACGATGCCAGGGAATTTGCTAAGGCCGAGGTTTGCCGGCAGACTCTACTCCTTTATTCCAAACAATTTCCTGAAGAGCACAGCTGTTTCCTCCTCTGAATCCTCGGTGGCTAAGTTAAGCAGCATTTGCCCGAATGCTAATCTTGAGATTATGTGTCTCTTAATCAATTTGGCTGTAATTAGGTTGAGCTTACAAATTGTCATTCCAGGAATAATGATTGTCTTTAGAGGCGGTAAGAAAAGCACCAGCAGGCTCTTTGCTGTTTCATGCCTGCCTCTCCAGCAGCCATGGGGGCAGAGGAGGTGGGGCACAGCACAGGGCTCTGACATCACGCTCCGGCAGGTGACCACTGGCATATGGACGCAGCATTGGTAGAGGACTGTCTTCTGCTGTGGTGTTTGCCTCTCTGCTTTGGCTCTATTTGACACAAAGAAATGACATTTATGTTACCTCTTTCCCCCACTGGCATAACACTGTATGCTAACAGATTAATAAGCATATTCTTCTTAGCTGCGTCTTCATTTATATAACTCCTTTCATCTGGGGAGCTCAAGGCATTTTGTAATCACTGCCTCTGTCTTAATATATGAGATAGGAGAAAACTGTTCTGGTTGTCAATAGCACGTGCACCCCAAGGTGATGGGGGTGTTTATAACAATCCTCTTTGTAACCTAGTTCCTGTCCCAGGGTGCACAGAAAATAGCCATTGTTGGCATCTACTTCCCACCTCAACTGAGTCAAGGAACCAGGATTCCAGGTAGCCACATTCTACATCAGCTTTTAACTTACCCATTCTCTTTGTTTCTCAACACCCTTGGCAAAAACAAACAAACAAACAAACAAACACAAAACAAAGCAAAAAAGTAAGGACTCCATCTTAAACTCTGTCTCAAGCTCTCTCTGTTAAGGCTAATGTTTGTGGCATCATACAGTTAGCTGTCTAATCTTGTGACTAATGCTTATAATTCCAAGTATGTGGGCAACCCTCCTGTCTTCTGAAACCTTCCATTCCCTCCTGCTTAGCCTTCTCATATGCAGCAAGGAAGAAAGGGGAGAGAACTTCTGTGTGTGTGTGTGTGTGTGTGTGTGTGTGTGTGTGTGTGTGTGTGTGATTTTCATGGGTGCGTTTAGAAAGATACAAGTTGCTCCCAGGCCCAGAGAATTGCTGTGGGGTACCCTCATGACATGCTTCTCCATCAGTGGCATTCCCAGTGGAAAGGACATCTATGAATATAGAGTGATCTCTATTCGGCCCCTCTCTCCACAACATGTGGAAGTCCAGGTTTAAGTGATCTTTTATTTTGGTGTCTGGTTGGTTACTTGATGGATTAGTGTAAGGCCAGGAAATGGTCTCTAATGTTTCCTATTGCCTTTGTCTTATCTGATCTCTATTTCATGGACCTCCCATGAAATCTCTCTTCTCAATCCATATATCTCAGTAGGTATGCATTGCTTATCTTGTACAGTCGAAGGGTGTACTTCTTATGACGTTGCAAAAGCTGGAAGATCGAACACACGGCCTAATCAGAAATAGAAGATCCTACAAAAGAAAGTAACGCTCCTTCTGGACTTTTATCCACGAGATAGATGAAAGATGTCCGGGGGTTCTTCAGCTCCCTCATGGAATCAGCAGAGGTAATGCTGAGAGAGGGGCATTTTTTGTGACATTGTTTTAGCTTCCTTAAACCATGTCAGAAGCCAGACTAATCCTTGGACTTCTCTGGAAATGAGCTAATCAAGGTCGTTGTATGAGTTTGGGTTGAGTTTTCTGTCTCGCCTCACACATGTCTGCAGCTGGTTATTCTGAAGGGAACACACACAGGAAGTCATAAAATCATACCCGAATACCAGAAAGATACACGGTAAAAAAAAATTGCTTGAATGTTCAGCTTGGGTAGAAGTTTGGTGGTCAAATTCCAGACCAATATAGGAAGTAACTCAACTCTTGGACCTCATAGCAAGAGATTTGGTGAGGGAATAATTAGCCCTCAGGGAAAAACACCGTATGTGGAAGAAATACCTCTTCCTCATGTTAAAGTCTTCTTGAAAGAATGATAAATGGCTTGCTTCACCTCTGAGTACACACAGATTCTTAAGAGGAGGGTTTCCGATGAGCTTGGTTTTGTTTCTTTTGAGACAGGAGCTCACTCTGTATCATAGGACTCCCTGCTTTATGCTTCCTGGGTGTTGCCGTTATAGGCATACGTAGTCATTCCCAGCTTCGTTAGCTTGAGTTCTTTGAAGAAACTGTGGTTATTTACTTAATTATTATTTTTTAAAAAATTGTTTACATTTATTGTGTGTGTGTGTGTGTGTGTGTGTTCATGTATGTATGTGTCACAGTACTTGTGTAGAGGTCAGAAGATGAGTTACAGGAGTAGGTTTTTTCCATCCTCAACATTGATCCAGAGGACTGAATTCATGTTGTCAGGCTTAGCAACAATCACCTTCCCTCGCTGTCCACTCATGGGCCCCAGTTAGTGTGTTTTCCTGTGTGTACTATGAACAGTTACTCCTTGATGGACCATGGGATCAATTTTGTGGTTTGGGCATTATCATTCTTTGAACAAAAGAGGAGCACATCACCGGTGACAAGGATATGCATTGTTTTGTAAAAGTTTGATTCCTTCTGTAAATAAAATGTGGGTAAAGAAATGAGATGTAGAACAAGGACTAAAAAAAGATCGTGAACTTTGGAGGTGAATTATTAGAATTTAAATTTCAGAACTGCCCATCTTGTTGTGATTTGAATTAGAAATGTCCTTCATAGACTCTGGTCTTTGACCATTTGGTTTCCAGTTGGTGGTACTGTTTGGGAAGGTTTAGGAATGTGACCTTGCTGGAGGACTTAAGTCACGGGAGGCTAGAGGTTGGCTTTGAAAGTTTGAAGCTTCAAGCAATTCCCAGTTCTCTCTCTCTCTCTCTCTCTCTCTCTCTCTCTCTCTCTCTCTCTCTCTCTCTCTCTCTCTCTCTCTCTCTCTCTCTCTCTCTCTCTCTCTCTCTCTCTCTTTCTCTCTCTCCCTCCCTCCCTCTCTCCGTCTCTCTCTCCGTCTCTCTCTCTGTCTCTCTCTGTCTCAGTCTCTCTCTCTGTCTCTCTCTCTCTCCCTCTCCCTCTCCCTCTCCCCCCTCCTTGGCGCTTTCCGTTGAGGATGTGAGCTCTCAGCCTTCTCTTCCTGTTGTCCTGCCTGCTGCTTGCTACCGTGCCTCCCTCCTGTGATGGATGGGCCCATCCCATGGAGCTGTAAACTGAGATAAACCATCTTCCTTCGGTTGTCTGCTACGGTGTTTTATTGTAACCAATACAGAACTCTTGAGTGTTGTGTGAGTTAAATGAGATGATACAGGTAAAGAACGAGACAAGACTCTTGTGCGAGGCAGTACTCTATAAGTGCTAGCTCCTCTGGTATTACGATTGCCAGTGGGCAATTCTTGAGATTCAGAAATCAGCATTTATAAGATCAAGATAAACTAAGTGGAGTGGCACAGGCCTTTAATTCCAGCACTTGGGAGGCAGAGGCAGGTGGATTTCCACCAGTTTGAGGCTAACCTGCTCTACATAGTGAGACCCTGTTTTGAAAAACAAAGCAAACAAAAACAAAAGCAAAAACCCAAAACATTGAGGTGAAAGTCCACTCCTGCTTCTCAGCCCTCAGATTTTGTAGAGCAAATTGTAACTATGTTTATAATTTTGTTAGAGGGAGAAAAACCATGCCCTGCTAACACTAGAAGACACAGCAATGTCATCTGCTATTCACACAAGACCATGAAAACCAGACTCATTAACCTACAGATTTTCCTATTAGACAGAGTGAATTTTCATCCATCGTATGTCAGCATTTATCGGAACACCTAAGACATAACTGTCGGTTATGAAGCATCTCGTGAGTTTGGGCTCATCTTTTTGGGCTCTTCTGCTATCATCCAATCCCCTATCTCCATTTTTTGCTTAACCAATGAACTTTCCTTGAGTTCTGTTTTACAAAAAGAAAGGGAAAAGAAACCCCTCTCTCCCTTGCACAAAGGTCCCCAAATAAACAAGCCCCACCCCAACACCATATTAAAGACTTCACAGTCTTTAGGGAGATCGCCTGTTTTAAAGCATCCACTGTGTATCTCTGTCACTGAAGTCATGATCCCTGCTTTATCTCACTCAGAACCCATGGGTGAGCACCATCTGGCCCTGGTGATTTACTGCACAGACTCCTCAAGTTCCTCCACACCTCTCTCCTCAGAGAGTGAAGACTCTCTGTCAAGGCCACTCTCTGCCTTGCCATAAAATGTGTCCTTGGTATAGGAACTTCCCCGTTGTCCTCTTCAATAAATACTGATTCAAGCCCTCCTTCAGCGACTCTTCTCCCTTACCTTCCGTTTAACATTCTCCTATTCTGATGCACACTCTACTCCTGCCCTAGCAGACACAGTCCCCAATGCCATGGACTCTTTATTACCACAGTTATTTATTTCCACGTCTCTGCATGTTTTCCCGTGATCTCTCTGACTCCTGTTAGGTGTCAACTGGTAGAACGTGAGTCCCCATCAGAGTGGGTGGGTGACCTACGATGGGTGCTCATTTTTTCAAGAGTGCTTTTAAAACAACTCGTGCTGATTTTCCTGCTGTAAAATGAGTCTGTGATCCCTAGGAGACACAGACAAGCACAGGAACAGATGAGCGAGTATTTTTATACACGAAGACCACAGACGACTCTTGCAGAGGACCTGAGTCTGGTTCTCGGCACCGACCGAGTAGCTCACAACCACCTGTAACTCTAGCTGCAGGAACCCAACCCCCTCCGCTGGCCTCCATGGGAGCCTGCACTCACATCCGCATATCCATGTCATACATTTATACATAATAAAGCAAAACTTATGTGGAGATGATGAACCTACCCCTTACTTTGTTTTTCTGGAACACAACGGGTCTGATTTCCCTCTCTTCCGGTCCTTTATTTCTTATGCGTTATGCTTTGGGGCCGGTGAGAAAAAGCAATATATATATGTATATATGCTTCCATCTCCTCACCCAGCACTTTGGAGGATGTATTATGAGGTGTGTTCTTCAGAGAGGCCAGATGGCCCAGCTCTGAAATGCTGCTACGCAGTTAAAACCCCAACAACTCACTTGCTCAGCAGCTCCCCTACTTTCTGTCACATCTGCTTTCTTCCAGCTCCCCACTGGACACTAGGCACTGTGAGGCAGGCAATCAAGTTCTCAGACAACGCAGCTGAACTGTGACCCCTTACCCTTGAACTAGTTGAGTAAACCCTCATTGAACTTCCCATCTCTCACATAGATGATGAGATAATAATCTGCTCTTCCTGAGCATTTTTTGACTTTTTTTTAAATAGGTACCAGATTCGAACTCAGGTCCTCATGCTTGTGCAGAGTTCTTATTAATTTTAAGTGTCAACTAGACATAGAAATCACCTAACAGGAGAGCCACAGTTGAGGAATTCCCTAGATGAAGTTGGCTGGTGGGCACATCTGTGTGGGGACTGTCTGGATTATTAATTGCCACAGAGGGCCCACCATGGGCGGTACCATTCATTCCTTAGGCAGTTGGTCCTGTGTTCCATTAGGAAACTAGTTGAGGCGTCGAGCAGCAGAGTTTCGTGGTTTCTGTTGCACTGCCTTGGCTGTGAATGAGTTCCCTGATTAAATGCAGTGGTAGTAGGGCTGCCTTCATGTTCCTACCCTCATTCTCTCAGAGAGATGGACCGTGAACTGGAAGTGTAAGCCAAATATACTCATGCCTCCCTTAACTTGCTTTGGTCCCATTATTTCCCACAGCAATAGATACAAGACTCGGACGTTCAGCGTTCTCTCTCATCTACTGAGCAGTCTTCCCTGGCTTTTACTGATTCTTTTTTTTAACCTAGAAATTTAAGGTAAGAAACTGAGTTTAAGCAATGATCCAGGACAATGGAATCTAATCTGATAAAACCCAAGAGCAACCATTCTAAGTCTGTCCTCATGAAGGCCCGTGTACTTGTCACCTGCCCAGTCCCTTGACCTCCGAGCCTATCATCTGCCATGGTAAAGCACAACACACATGTGCACCACATGTGAAACAATGCAGACGGGAGATCTGAGAAGCACATGAGAGAAGGCTGAGCAAAAGATACCTCGAGAAAGGAAGGCTTTATGTTGATGCCCTGTCCATGACGGCGAAGGAAGCACAGGGGGAGTGGCTCCATCTGTCTCCAAGACCAGGAAATAGATAACTGGTTCTCTCGTTTTTATTTAGTCTGGGAGCCCAGTCCGTGGGATGATGCCACCCACGTTCAGAATGAGTCTCCCTCTTGGACGTAATCCTCTCGGGAGGTATGGCTCCATGGGATTCTCAATCCAGTCAAATTGGCAACGAAGACTAACTGTTCCACTCTCCTCAAGCCTCGGTTTCCTAACTGCAAAACAGGGCTAAGAATAGCTTCTCTCTCGCACGCACATCGAGAGGTGTGAGACGGTGAATGAGAGGAGTGTAAGCAGGTCACTGAGCACATTGTCAGACACACGGTCTGTGACTACATGCTTAATCGCCATCTCTACGGTCACCTCCCTAGCACTGTAGCTGTGGGGCCCTGAAGGATGAAGCCCGCTTTTCTAGGATTTCTTATTGCGCTTAGCACAATGCCGGGCTCCACAGCCGGCACTCAGTAAATGTTTCTAGAATATAGGCGTAAGCGGTGTAGATAAATATGATAAAACAATGCCCTTCCCTTGGCTGTGAAACGTGGTGAGTTGACTGCACTTGGGGGTTGCTGAAAGCCACTGGCCCGGTGGGCTTCCCTCACTGGCATGGACGCTTTGAAGCAGTGTTAGAATGGGCCCACTGTGTTGCCAGCACTCTGGAATTTGGAAAATTACAAGCAGAATTAAAGAACACTATTAGAATTATTTATTCTTTCTATGCCTCTTTATTGAATTCACTTGGGGGGAAATTATTCTTATTCAATAAGGAGAACACATTGCATATTCATGGAGAAAGAATTTCGCCAGTTTGTGGATGCTTTTCTCAGATCTTGCCACATGCAGGATGTCAGGCGAGACCTAAAACAACTGGCGCCCTGTGACTTCCAACAACACCAAGTTTTCTGAATCTCCTCTCTAAGAAGAAAAAGGAAGGACATTTGTAAAACATAGAGATCCGTTCTTCTAAACAGCTCCTATCTGGAAAATATATGTAGTCATTTGTCTGACTTAATAAGAGGACCAGGCAAGTTTCACTTATCTTAATTTGGCCTGTAATGAATACACCAGATGAGATTTTGCTATGAAATGTGACTGCTCTTTCATTAGCACACGAGATAATTGTCCTCCTGGAATGGACCGACTTTATTATTTGGTGCCTAACTTAAGCTGACATGATCTAGAAATTCCCTGGAAGTGAATTATGGTTGGAGGGGAGATGTTGGGATGGTAGGCCACTGAGATTTCATGGATGTCCATACGTGGAGAAGGCTTTGGAGAGACACACCTGTGGTGGTAACCTGAGAGATACGATGCCATTTACTAGTCATATCTGAAATCCCCCTCCCTCCTCCCTCTGTCTCTCTCTGTGTGTATAGCATATGAGTTATGTGTTGCAGGGAGGGGATCAAGGCAGTTCAGAGCTTTCGAGAAAACCTGGTTCAGAGGGGTTGGTTACCTGAGCTACTGGGCTGCTTTTGTATAGTTCATGACCTAAGAATGATTCTTACACTTCTAAATGAAAAAAAAAAAAATCAAATCCCACGACAAGGAAAGATTATATAACTTTACATCCTTAAATACTTTAGAACATTTCTGCCTATATTTGTATGTGCACAGCATGGGTGTGGCTGCTGCCCACGAATGTCAGAAGAGAGCACCAAAGCCCTTGGAATTGGAGATACAAAGATTGTTGTGAGCCACCACATGGGTGCTGGGAATCGAATCCAGGTCCTCTAGAAGAGCAAGTCCTCTGAAGGGCTGAGCCATCACTCCAGCATCCATAACTTCATTATCCACACAAAAAGCCTCAGTGGAGACAAGGGTGTGTAGCCTCTCTCTGCCTCTTGCTGCAACAGTAGAAGCCATTGTGGTAGAGACTGAATGACTTATAATGCTTAATATTTACCAAAATAAATAAATAAATAAATAAATAAATAAATAAATAAATAAAATGTGCTGACCCCTGGTGTTCAAGAAGGAGCATCAAAAACTATGGGGTTCTTTTGGGTTTAAATTGCATCTTTTCTGCTAAATAATTCATTAACTCTCAACCTGCCTCTCATTTACTCAGTAACACTGATTTATGTTTTACTGTTTCTCAGCGACTGGGCTTGGCAATCATGGCACACAGATACCTGGGTATGAGGAACAGCAAGTCATATCTACTTTGTGATCTATTGAGAAAATAAAATCAGTATTTGAAGTGCCAGCACATAGCACTTGCTCAGTAAATGAGGTTTGAAAACCCAGAGAAAAGGGGGTGGAGGGGAGTAAGGAGAGGCGGAAGAACCATGAACCGATGGCTGTTTCTAGGCCTGCATCAGTATTCCTGGTGGTGAGAGGGTCTGGAGAGTGATAGAGGTACAGGAAGGCTGGGGAGGGTAGCTGCCATGGTCTGAAGGAAAATGGCCCCATAGACTCAGGGAGTGGCATTATTAGGGTGTGGCCTTGTTGGAGGAAGTGTGTCACTGGAGGTGGGCTTTGGGTTTCAAATGCTCAAGCCAGGCCTAGTGTCACTCTCTCTTCCTGTTGCCTTCAGATCTAATTATAGAACTTTCAGTTACTCCTCCAGCACCATGTCAGCCTGCATGCCACCATGATTCCTGCCATGGTGACAATGGACTAAACCTCTGAAACTACAAGCCAGCTTCAGTGAAATGTTTTCCTTCATAAGAGTTGCTGTGGTCACGGTGTCTCTTCACAGGAATAAAAACCCTAAGACAGTAGCAGAGACAAACGACTTCAGTCGAGGTCTACTTTGCTCAGATTTGAAGTACTATGAAGTCCAGTCTGAGTTGCACACTGTCTTTTGATAGCATTCTCTTGTTAAAAATGCTAACACTGGACTGGCAAGATGACTCAGCGAGTAAGTGCTGGCCACCAAACCTGCTGAGCTGAGTGTGACCCCTGGAACCCATGTGATAGAAGGTGAGAGCCAACTCACAAGCTGACCTCTGACCTCCATATGTGCACTGGAATGCACATGCACATAAACACATATGTACAGGAATAAATAAAAAGAGGATACCTTTACATATATCTCTGGCTTTTTCCTTCTTCCCCTCCCTTCCTCCTTCCCACCTTCCCTTCCGCCCTCCCACCCTTCCTCTCTACCTCTCTTCCTCATTCTCTCTGTCCCTCCTGTCCTTTCTTCTTTGTTTACTTTCTTCCTTTCTTTTGCTCATTTTAAAAAGATGGGATCTTACTTAGTATGTAGCTCTGGCTACCTTGAAACTCTCATCCTGCTTCTGCCTTCTTTGTGCTAGGATGGCTGGCCTGCTCCACCATGCCTGGCATCACAAAGATCTTACTCAAGCTCAAATAGCTATTGAGTGATGGAGCCCAATTTTGTAGTTGCCCTTAGACACTATGCTAGTGCTTCTCAGGGGTACCCTAAGGGTTAGGCTGTTTGGATGAGCTATCAGGGTCCTAGAGCCCTTCACAGGACCTTTTAGCTAGGAGCCTTCCCTTTCTGATAATCTTTGAAGAGGAAGAAGGCAATAAGAGTGTCTGCTGGGCACTATTGCTTTAGCTGGTCCTTGTCTGTCTTGTCCTGTTTGGAGTTTGCATCTGGCTTTAAGTTGGACAGTTCTAGGGGGCTAACAGGGAAAGAACAGAAGGAGATTCAGTAGCAAAATGATATGCTGATGCCACAGGAAGGTCAGGCAACCTTCATATCCATCCAACAAGTACTTCCTAGTCCTTGCACCAGGAGGACGCCATCTTGGAAATGAGAGTTTCTGAGTGTTGTCTTTATTGACATCTGACTGCATTCTTTATCCTGTATATGCCTGCTGGTCAGGTGGAGGCTTTGCCCAGGCCACCAAGGCATCTATTTCTCTTATTCCAGTTTCCACTATACCTTTCTTAGCCTTCATTGCAAGCAGGTGGTTGTTGGCATTTCCCTGGATGTGTGATGGGGCTAACAAATGACCCTGTGAGGGGCAACTCAGTAAGAGCACACAAGGTGTGTCGACCGTGAGTAGCAGTGAGAGTATGTCCCTTCCTAGGTCTCCATCCACAATACAGACATGGAGAAGATCCTTTGGACGCTCAGCACGGGCAGCTCAAGAGGTGGCTTTCTCTGTGGCAGCGCTTCATCATAAGAAGATGGACTGATCATGTTCGATGTTGAGATGCAAACCAGCAGAGGCCAAACCTCTCAGTTAGGAGAAGTTATAGAAGAATAAAAAGAAGTTGGCTTTGAAGTTTAGACTGTTTATTATCAGACTGGTCTGACAGACTGGAAAATATCCTACCTAAAGAGTTCCATTTCAGACACCCTAATTGTACAGTGTCTCTAAGCATGAGAAAGAGTAGGGCCATGGAGAAAGGAAGCACTTTCTCTGTAGAGTTCCCAAAGTCCTTCAACTGTCTTTTTTTCTTATGTGTTGGCTTTGGGGCTGGATATCTATAGTGGAAGGAACTGAGCACATCTCCTACCAGCACCTACTGAGGGAAATGAAATGCCCCAGAAATGTATGAAGTAGTATATTTTGAATTAGTTCGAATTTGAGATCTTTTTAAGCATTGTTCCCCAATTCCACTAACTCTCAAACACAGCATTGTATCCAAACTCTATTGAAGCCTTTTACTCACCTTCTTCCCTGTTTGGCTTGTAAGACCTTTAGAGATTCCTAACAGACTGTACTGCCTGTCAGAAATTGCAAAAACTTTTTATCCCAGCAATGCCACAAGCAGATTATAATCTTATCAATGATGTGACACCTCCTCTTAGTACCACCAGTCGTACCTGCATCATTCATACCAGAAGCTGTGCTCTAAGCCATGTAACTCCATCTCTTTCTAAATGGGGTTGGATTTGAAAACAATACTATAAAAACTCTGTTTAGTTTTTGTTTTGTTTTCTAGGACAAAAACAAGCTTCCTAAGCTTGAATTTCTAGTTACCAAAAAGAAAATAAAACCCAAAAAGAAACAGAAAAAGCAAGATGTAAAAGGAAAAAAAAAATTCTGGTTGGGGGAGGGGAGTACATAAATGTCTGTCCCTGTAGAAGGAGCTAATAGTACAGTCCCTGTAAACAGAAAGACTGAGGGCTGGAAAGATGGCTCAGTGGCTATAAGCACTTACTGCTTTACAGAGGACCAGAATTTGGTTCCTAGCACCTGCATCAGGCAGCCAGCTGTGGGGGTGATCAGAGCACCTCAGATAGCCTCTGTGGGCACCTACACTTATGTCCACATACCTACACATATATACATGCACACACATTCATACACAGAAATAAAAATTAATCTTTTAAAGAGGGATTTAATTTCTTTCCAGCCTGGTAGGTTACAGGTTTAGAATTTAATTTAATAAAATGTGCTGTTTTTTATATATACCTGATATGCAGAACATTTACTCCCCCTCCAACACTGATGACTAAACCCAGGGCCTTGTACCTGCTTGGGAAGTGCTCTACCCTGAGCTACATTCTCAGAGTTCCGGTTCTTGAGATGCTCTCACCATGTACTTAGGCTGACCTCCTGCCTCCGTCTTCTGAGTGCTGGGATTACAGGCGTGCACCCCATACCCAGCTACACACTCTAGGCATTACTGTTTAAAAATATAGATATGAGCATTTAGAATAGCATTTAAGAAGTCCCAGGATGACTAGCCAAGAAGATAGACCGTGGCGGTTAGATGAGGAAACCAAGTTGTAGAGCCACGCGTGTCATTTAGTTCATGTCTTTTCGACTGTAAATAAGAAAGCCAGGATGTGACGTCTTTCAGATAACTTCAAAACCGCAAACCAAGACCGTTTGTTTCTTCAGGAGCATTTGTCAGTCATTCACCAGGCTGACTTTTGCTCTGAGGACAGGTTTATCTTCTCCTTGATCACCGCTGAGGAACTGACTAACAGAAGCACTTACCCCATCCTGAGATGCTAAGAAAGCTTACTGAGATGGCGGCTGGGCGCCAGTTTTCATCTCCGCAGCATTGGCTAAACATGTGGTTTTGCCGAAGCAGAGCTATTTTCAACTAGGTGTATGGGTGGGTAGGTGGCGCAGGGCGGGGCTGGAGGGGAAATGGCCCACACGTCCCATTCCACCTGCTGTACAGCAGGGGGCGATCCAAGGTGAGTAAGGCGCCCCCTGGCTCTTTATAACTGTCCTTCAGGATTCCACTCCATTCCCAAGGTTCCCAGAAGCTCTTGGCTTGTCTTAGCTTCCCTTTCGTCCCTACTGAAGCCCCATGAAGTAACCGGGAAATGTATACAGAACTCACGCCATATCCTGCCACCGGCTTGAGGTCTCCCATCTGACCTAGCTTTCTCAGCATGAGAAATCCTTTGGAGACCCGTGTGTGGGGAGCCATATCTCCTGCAATGGACTCTCAATGAGAATTTTCTACCAGAGGGTTGAGTTAATTAATGAAGGGCCGCAGTGCACTAGAATTTATGTTTTTAAAACATATTTAAATCTTATTTACTTATTTATTTCCTTATTTATTACATGTGTGCCATAGCATAGGTGTGCAGGTAAGAGGAGAATTTTTTAGGAATCAGACCTCTCATTCCACCATGTAGATTTTAAGGATTGAACCCAGGTCATGGGTTTTGCTGGCAAACACCTTTCCCTACGGAGCCATCTTGCCTGACTTTGCATTCCTATCGGATTGAAGATCACTCAAACAAATACCAGGCCCCCAAACTGAGCGAAGAATGCCCAGGTGAAGGGCCTGCAGGGCTTGCCGGCAAGCTGCAGCCCCCGTCAGTTGAGTCTGACCAGAGCATCATCTGTGGTAAAATAGTTTGACCACTTAGACATTTCCATCTAAACTCCAGCCACCATCAGAAGGTGTCAGCCCCTCGCATCCTAGCACTGGCTCTAGTCTAATGCTTCGTTCATATTTTGTCCATTTATTTTTCTTACTTTTTCTTTGGTCATTATTTGTTTTTGTTTGTTTCTATGACAATTGAGAAGAATGCACGTTTCAAGGATCAGCCCCGGCTAAAACTCAAACTCAGGGCTGCAAAACATCAGCTGTTTGTTCTTAGTTTTGTTTTGTTCTGTTTTTATTGTTGTTGTTTTTGCTTTTTTGTTTCCCTAAATATAAAATGCTTTATTTGCATGATATGTGAAAAATAAGTCCACCACGGAACTAGATCTACAGGAAAATAGCTGTACATTTGTTAAATGATTATAAGATTGAGGTGTCTTTCCAGTCGTGTATTCACTTTCATTTCTTCTTTTACCTGTGTTAGGCCTGTATGCATTTAAGAATGCCATATGCATGCAATGCCTGAGGAGACCAGAAGGGGTGTCAGATCCCTGGAACTGGAGCTAACAGACGGTTGTGAGCTGCCATGTTGGTGCTGGGAGCCAAACCCGTATCTCAGCAAGAACAGCCAGTGCTTTGAACAGCTAAGCCACCAGCTTAATCTCTAAACCCAGCAGCCGTTAGCCATTTCTTTATGCATCCAGCATCTAGCACATGCATAATGTTCTTGGAAGTCTGCCCACCACGGCGAGCATGTAATATCTCTGCTCCACGATGTCGAGGAGACCGGGCTGGCAGGACTGACGGTCTGCTGTCAGGTACCCGGTCAGAGAAGACTCAGAGAGGTGCATCAGCTTGAAGCAAAGAACAGAGCCATCTACATGTCCTCTTGTTGTGTCTTAGATCCCAAGGGGATTGTTGGAAAATGAATTATTTCAGAAGATCGTGTGGAAACGGCACAGAAGTTGTGTGGCCTTGCCTTGCTGTGCCATGAGCACGTTGAGAGTCCAGGGGAAGGAACGAGTGGAAGGAAAGGCAAAGGACATATGGCTAGATGGCTCAGCGGTTAAGAGCACTGACTGTTCTTCCAGAGGTTGCGAGTTCGATTCCCAGCAACTACATGGTAGCTCACAACCATCTGTAATGAGATCCAATGCCCTCTTCCGGTGTGTCTGCAGACAGTGACAGTGTATTCATATAAATAATAAATAAATAAATCTTAAAAACAAAACAAAACAAAACAAAAAACCCCCCCAATCCTGGCTCAGTCTCCTGTGTGATGGCACTGCCGCAACGCACCACACCATTCTCAGTCTGGTATTTGTTGAATGAGAGAAGCATTTGTCTGGTGAATGTAATTCCACTTAGAACTAAACAATTGTTTAGGGAGACATTAAAAAAAGTCTTGTGTCTGCGGTAGAGATAGTAGACGGGTGCGGCTGCTGACTGTGGTCCAGGTAAAAGCTGATAAGGGTAATCAGGGCCTTCGCACTGTGGCCACAGACAAGGGCCGCTTCCCACTCTGGAGTCCCGCTGTTTTCCTCCTTCCTCCTCTGCATCCATGGCAATCCCAGCTCCTGCTCTTTCTACTCGTCAGAATTTGATGCTCATCTGCAATGCATGAGTTTAGAACCCTGCTCAGCACACAGTCTCTGCGGTAAGGCTCCCTGGGCATCAGGGGTGGATGATCAGACATGAACACACGGAGACGAAGCCGGAGCAGTTACCTTGGGCTTTGGTTTTGCAGGAAGATGGAATCTGAGTCCTGCCTTGCTTGTGTTCACAGCAGCATGACACATTTATACAACAGCGCGCTCTCTGGAGCATCGGGCACTTAATAAATATCACCTCTGGATAGGTGTGAAAACCGGGATAGAGTTGAATTCCCAGGTTTCCAGCATTTTCCGAAGCAATAAGCCCTTTCCAGTTTTCTCTGTTATAAAATGATACGGGGCTGGGGAGGCAGCTCCGTGGATGAGCCACTTGCAGAGTAAGCACAAGGACCCGAGTTTGAATCCCCAGAACACATTTTAAAAATGTTAGCCATAACTAGTGCCTATCATCCCAGTGCTGGTGGGCTGAGACAGGAGGATTCCCTGACCAGTTGGCCTATTTGGAACAGGGAGTTTTAAACTTAGTGAGAAATCCCGTCTGAAGGGGATGAGGCAGAGAATGACAGTGGAAGACATTCAAAACCTTTTGGGCACACGCACATAACACACATCACACCACATATACACACTCACACAGCCCGAAATAAAACCTAAAGAAAGTTATCAGAGATGATCTCCTTTGGAGCTGGAAGATACTCTTAGCTCCTTCCTCCTGATGCAGGAGGGCCAAGGGCCTTCTTTTGTTATTGAGTAGGAAAGCAGGTGAGGGCAGAATGAGGCCCAGGCAGCTGGCCAGCCATGAGGTGCGGGTCCCCCCTCCCCCCATGCTACCATGATCTATATCCCTTACATTTTGCTTCCTTCTTGGCTTAGTCTGTCACATTTGAATAAGGAAATCTTGATTCTTTTTAATTAGTTATTTGTGGTGCTAAGTCTAGCTTCTCTGTTCACACAACACACATGTTGTATTAATGACGATCTTTCCCATTTGGTCATATTGATAAATAATGCAGATATCGTCACTGTTCTGATAGGGAGCCTATCTAACAGGAAGACAGACTATTTATCTCCCTCATTTTAGCAGTGCTAGGGATAGAAGCCAAGATTGTGTGCATGTAACACGGGGGGTGTAGACCCAAGATGGATGCTTGGAGGAGAGCCTGGAGCTCCTGAGAGCCTATGGAGGCGGGGCTAACCATGTTAGGGCCTCAGGAAGGCCGCAGAGAGATGCCGTTATTGAAGTCAGAACCTGACTACTTAGCAAGGGAGGACGGTGAGGTGGGAAGGGCATACACAGTAGAGGAAATGGCTGTACACAGGAGAGTCGTGCCCTCTCGGGATCATGGAACTTGCTGAGCTGGGGTATACGACAGACTGAAAGAAGCTAACAGAAGGTCTCGGCCGTGTGTGTTATTTGCAAAACGAGGGTAAAAATTACATCACATTTTGCTTAAGTGGGAATTAAATAAATGCTGGCTGTCAGCCACATGAGCGGGGAGTGTATTAACTATTACATCACAAGTTAAACCATGGCATAACCAATGTCAGTGGGAAGTCGGTATTCTTCATTTGTCTTCTGGGTAAGGTAAGCCTGTGTGGGTGCCAGGCAGTGAACTGGGGCCGGTCTCTAAGGTCTCTAAGGGGAGGCTAGTTTTTTCTATTGACTCTAGAGCCCCAGTACATATCCACAATTTTGTTGGTAGGATGACAAGAGGAAAAATGTGTAGACATTGCTTTTAGTGCTAAGCCACTCTCTAGCTTGGTGGCTTGGTGGCACCTCTCTGGGCCTCAATTATCTGGAAAAGTGTGGCTGATAATGCTAATCATTCTCAGAGGGCTGATATTAGAGTCAAGTGACATGATACTTAGGAAGTATATATAATGTTGGAAGTGCCTCAGCCAGCTTTGTTTTTGAGTATTTGGCTCAAAAGAGCGTCTTCATCGTGTATTCTGTAGGCCAAGTCCTTCCCACTGGGACCACAAGGGTCCAGCGCATTTCTCAGCCTACCGGTATGCTAATATTTCCTTCTGGTGTGGAAGCATCACTCATTGGAGGTGTTCGTTAATTTTGATGCTCTGATATGAAAGTTGAAACCAAACAGACTAAGAGGAACCTCTTCTTAGAACCCTGGGACTTTGGCTTAGATTTGCCTCCCAAGATGGGGATCTGTTTAGACAAAAACAGGCAGATCGAATCTCCCCCCACGTTACTGTAATTATTAACTTCTACTTCCAAAAATCTATCGAGTTATCATTATTGTTATTATTATGAAACTCAACCCCATTTCCATGTCGTAAAGATAAACCAAATCTCATTTCAATTAGTTACAGCAGGAGGGAATGAACTTTAAACAGACATTTAATTTCTGAAAAAAAAATTAGGAAGTTCTTCATGGAAATGTTATGGCATTTTGAAACAGATTAATAGTTCAGTGTGAACACATCCACCCTGCAGCTAAATGGCGGGCTGCGTGGTGAGGAGGAGGCGGGTTAAGTGAGCAAAACCAGTGGCTGCCACTGGCTTGGATCTCTTCAAATAGTCTCTGTTTTATGACTTTCAAGTACTATTCTTTTCTCTTAAAGTCACTTTATAGATTGAGTTATTGGTCTTCCACTATGGGTGTATTTTATTTATTAGTTGACTTTCGAGGTGACAATAAAATTTAGCAAAATCCTCCAAAATCTATGAAAAGACTTCACCACCCCCCTCTCAAGCTCAACCCTCAAGATAACAACCTGTAGTCTGAAAGGGGTGTCCTGTGGGGGTGGGGGTGCTCCCTAACGTGAGATCAGATGGCTTATTCTCTTTCTCTCTCAAATTAACATTCACAGCCTAGAGTGTGCCCACTTTTCAGCAGCTGAACCTGACAAGGAGAAAGGTTTCTGTGATGGATTCTTGTGTGTGTCTGTAAATTTCATGCCTGTGAAGTTGGATTAATAGCAAGGGACACTGAAGTCCCTTTGTTCTTGCACAAACAGCTCCCAAACCGAGAGGGACAAAGTGAGCATCTCAGTGGAACAGAGCCTGAAGGCATGACTAGAGGAACTAGAGTCAGTCTCTGGCCTCTCTTCCCAGGCCTCATTACCGCATCTGTTCCTCTGGGACCTGGGTAGAAACCACAAAATAAATATCCGTGACTCCAGCATCTCTCTCAGTATCTGTGCAGGCTGGGCTTCGGTGAGACCTAGATTCCATGCACCGCCCTGGATGTACTGTGCAGGGCTTTTTATATACTGTCTCGTTCTTAGGGAAAGGAAACAGTAGCTAGCCTAGCTGCAGGGTGTTACTGATGAGGGTCTTCGCTCCCAGGCTGAGCTGTTATTGGGTGTACAATGGGTAAGACCTTCTATTCCTGTAGGAGACACCAATTCACAGGCTGCACTGTAATAGAATAGATCCCCTGAAATAGATAGTAGACAATTGACATAGATTAATGACGTTGAATTGTTTTTTTTTTCTTAAATCCAATGCCATTTTTTTCTAAAGGAGATTAAAATTTTTCATCTAACTCAACCCAGCACGTACCCTTTTCTTTACTAATTTGGTAGCTTAGTGGCTGGGGGCAGTGGTGCTGAGTGGGAGCTGGCCTGCTCTGTTGCAGAAAAATGAGAAAAATAGTTAGAGGTTGGCAAGCTTTTCTATGAAACTGAATTTGTTCTAGTTTCAGTGGTAAACTATCCTCACTTTCACAAACCGATGCTGAGGGAGGGCCATTTTTAGTTTTTTCAAAAATTTCAAATTCCTATTTATGCGTGTGGGGGCAGGGGAGAGGAAGGCAAGGTTGCCATGGCACCTGGGAGGGTCAGAGGGTGACTTGCAGGAGTTGGTTGTCTCCTACCCCATGAGTTCTGGAGACCAACCTTGGGTGGTCAAGCTTGGCCGCAAGCGCCTTTACCTACTGAAACATGTCTTGGTCCTAATTTATTTTTTGAAAACCACCTTATTGACACATTCTTGACCCGTGAAAGGCGGTACCCATTTAACATTTGATGAATTTTGGGATGCGTGTGGGAACTACCTCCGTCAGTAGTTCTCCCTCCTCCTTTGCACACCCAGTCCCAGCCTCGGATCCATCACTCCCCAAAGTTAACACCCACCTCTTTTATTAGCAATATGACTATTTGTTTATGGTAAGAAGACTAATATAACACCGATTTTCATATCAAAAGTTAAGCAAAAAAATATTGTGAATGATGGGCACCATATTGAACAATAGGTGAACTGTGGGCACCGTGCTTGACGGTGTTCTAGACACCCTTCACACATACACACACACCCTTCACACACATACCCTTCACACACACACACACACCCTTCCCACACAGACATACACACATATTCACACACACACACACCCACACCTCCATACACACACACACACACTCACACACACAAACAACCCACACACACACCCCACACACACACACACACACCCACCACACACACACACATATACACACACACCCACACACACACGTACACACACATACATACACACACACACATATACACACACCTACACACACACACACACACACACACACACACACACACACACACCCACTTCCCACACACACACACACACACCTTCCCACACACACACATACACACACACACACACACACCCTTCCACACACACACACACACACACACATACTTCACACACACACACACCCCACACACACACACACACACACACACACACCCACACACACACACACACACACACACACACACACACACACACACACACACATACACACACACCCACACACACACACACACACACACATACACACACACCCACACACACACACACACACACACACACACACACACACACACACACACACACACACACGCACACACACACACACACACAAACACAGACACACACACAGACACACACAGACACACACACACACACACACACACACACACACACACACACACACCCCTTCCACACACACACACCCTTCACACACATACCCTTCACACACACACCCTTCACACACACACCCTTCACACACACACCCTTCACACACACACACACACACAAGCACATTTAGGTTTATTTTTTCCACATCAAAAGGGTTTTGTTCTTAAAACTTCAGGTTAGAAAAATCTTCCAATCTGACAACTATCATCCCAGAGCAACGGCTTTAAAATTGGAGTTCTTAAACTCTTAACTTACCAGCTTTTTACCTTGGGCAAAAGAATTACTTCCTTAACTCTTAATTTCCTCATTTGTGAAGAGAAGGTAGAAGTTTTTATGCCACAGATATACTGTGTGATATTACCCATAAAAGCCAGAACCCTTAAACTAAGTGGTGGTCAGCTTGTGACTGGGGGAGCTAGTGTGTCCACAGTGGACCTGGCAGTAAAGTGAATGAATGAATGAGTGAACGAAGGAATGGACACATGAATGAACCTTGCTGCAACTTGGCTGAATCTCAAAACCATGCCACAGGAAAGAAGCTAGATGTAAAGGATGACAGACTGCATCATTTTACTTGCATGAAAGGTCGGAGAGAATGAATCTACAGAGATAGAAAGAACATTAGTGATTGCCTGGGGCTGCAGGATGGGGTGTTGGAGGCGGGAGTGGGAGGATTGCCTGCCAATGAGCACAAAGGGTCTCTCTGGGCAAAGGACATGTTCTTAAACAGGACAGTAGTAATGGCTATACAACTATGCACTTAGTAAAATCATTAGACTGTGCACTTAAGACGGTGAAACTTTTGATTATGCTTTGATAAAGCTGTTTAAAAAACTAATTTTAAGGCCGAGGCGATCGCAGCGTGCATGCAAAGGATTGCTGCACAAATGTGAACTTGGATCTCACCACCCATGTGAAAGCTGACATGATAGCACACCCCTAAATCTCAGTCTCGGGGTGGGGGAGACAGGAAGATTCCTGAAGCTGGCTGGCCTAGCCAAATCACGTGCTTGCTTCAAGTTCAATGAGGGACTTTGTCTCAAAAAATAAAGGTCTGGAGTAACCACACTGACTTTTGCTCTCTACATGTTTATGAGCGGGCAAGCACACACGCATGCAGGCACACGCGCGCACGCGCGCACACACACACACATACAAGTACACAAGCACACATACATACAACACACAGGTAAGCACACACACACAAGCACACATACACATAACACACACACAAGCACACATACACATAACACACACAAACACACACATAAGCACACATACACACAACATACACACAAGCACACATACACACACAAGCACACACACACAGCACTCCCACAGCATGTACATACACATAATTTTCTTTTTAATTAAATAATAATAATAATAAAAGCTAATAAATGATGTAATCTAGGACTCAGGAGGCTGAGAGTTTCAGGTTAACCTGCTAAATAGCAAGATTCTGTCAGAGAGAGAGAGAGAGAGAGAGAGAGAAGGAAAAGAAAATGTGCTAACATCTGAGAAGTGCCTGGTTGGTCCCTGGCATGCTCCATGAAGACAGAGCCAGTCATTGGCCTATGCCAGTCAACAGTTATGATTAGAATGTACTACTATGTCTCTTAAACTCATGCGATCTCCACTATGGAAAATTTAAGGTGGAACCAGTCTAGAGGGTTCTGTCCTGATGAATACATTGACTGTCACCTAAGTAACAGACTAACTGGCTAACGGATCTGTTTTAAAAGTCGATTGGTGAGGCCTCCTACACCTCAGGCCTCTGCTAGTAAGAAGGCCATTACCAGATGGGGCCTCGTCACTGTGTGCCAGCACCTGAGCCACTACAACAAACCTATTTTTTCCAAATGCACAGAGCTTATGGTATGGCGGTGCTGGCAACAGAAAGTGGGTTAAACACATACGTTTCAGAGAGCTCCCTTCTCTTCCATGTGATGTAAACCTCAATAACTGTACCTCTGTGTTGGCTACTGTATCCACAGTTCCAGCCCAGGTGCTTAGGGAAATAAAAACCCGTTGTACATAAGACAATCGGATGTTGAAAAGAGTCATTTAATGATTTGAATGAAAACGGTTCCCATGTGCTCACAGGGAGTGGCTCTATTAGGAGGTGGCCTTGAAGGAAATGTGTCACTGAGAGTGGGCTCTCCTGTTTCCGATGCTGAAACCAAGCCCACTGGCTTATTTTCTCTTGTTTTCTCTGCCTATGGATTTGGAAGTAGAACTTGTAGCTCCTTTAAGCAGCACCGAGTCTGTCTGCACACCGCCATGCTTCGCTTTGTACCAGCGATGACAGTGGACAAAACCTCAGAAGTATAAACGAGCCTCAGTTTAACATCTTCTCTGGGGGCTGGAGAGATGGCTCAGCGGTTAGAGCACTGACTGCTCTTCCAGAGGTCCTGAGTTTAATTCCCAGCAACCACGTGGTGGCCCATAACCATCTGTAATGAGATCTGGTGCCCTCTTCTGGCCTGCAGTCATACATGCAGGCAGAATGTTGTATGCATAATAAATAAACCAATCTTAAAGAAAAACGACCCACAAACAACATTTTCTTTTCTAAGATTTGCCATGGCCACAGTGTCTCATCACAGCAATAGAAACCCTGACTACGACAGAAGTCAGAAGCAGGAGGTGACCCATTAGGGAAGGAACCACAAGCCGAACCTTGACAATGGAGAAGAAATCAGGAGAAAAGAGACAGAGGCAGAGCTTAAGCGGGCACCACAGGTAAGCCCCGCCCAGCAACACATCCCCAAGAGCACTCAGAGGGCCCGGGAGGTCAGTTCAAACTTCGCGAGCAGACAGACATGGCTCCAATCTCTGCCTCCACCATCAGACACCGGATAACCTTTAAAAGAACACAATGCCTGACCCGAGTTCACTAACTATAAAGTGCCGGTAATAAAGCCCGTCTTTCAGGATGGGTAAAAGTATCAAATGAGACATATACACGAGCCCTTAGATCACGGCTTGGCTGATAAAAGGTATTTCATAAACAGGAATTTCCTTTTCTTCTCATGCCCTTAAAAATTCGATAATTTAATTGCGGGGAGTTCTTTAAAAAGACAGGATCAGATTAAAACAAAGGTGATGGCACTGTTGGTCAAATATTTCTCCTCACTTTAACACCTCATCCACTTCCAATGCAACCTGTATTTGTCCTTGGCTGTACCGAGGGTAGTTTTAGGAAAATCAGCCTCCCTGTGTTAGAGCCTGTGGATAATATCCAGCACCCATGTTAAGTGCACAATGAGTGAGCTTTGGCGAATGTTCGCGCTCTGTAGCCACCACCACAGCCAGGCAGGTCCTAGATTGTTATTCACACTTTCTCCGGCAGCCTTCTGTGGTTTAGTTCTCACCCCCCAACCCTGCTCCTTACACCCGAGATACAACAATTTGTTCTCATTTCTAGCAGATAGAAATGTGGAAACGAATTCTAGTATTACAAGTAAAATTGCCCTAGGGCAGTGGTTCTCAACCTGTGGGTCTTGACCCCCCTGGGAGCGGGCTGACTGACCCTTTCACAGGGGTCGCCTAAGACCATCAGAAAACACATAATTAATTTACACTAAGATTCATAATAGTGGCAAAATTACAGTTATGAAGTAGCAACAAAAGTAATTTTATGGCTGAGTGTTATCAGATCAAGAACTGTATTATAGGGTTGCAGCCCTAGGGAGGCTGAGAACCTCTGCCCTAGGCGCTGGGGAGCTAACAGAACAGTGTATAACATAGAGGAGATTTTTAGTACCACAAAATGAATGAACGAATGAATGAATGAATGAACGAATGAATGAATGAATATGAAAATATTTCAATCAAGCCAGTTGCCAATAAACAGTGAACTTACTGAAGATTGTTAACTATTATTTCTTAGGAATTACAGAAGGACCTGGACTGTCCTAATTTATAGAATTCATAGTCTTTAGGTAAGGCAGTTATTTTTTCAATCATTAAAGTTCCTAGAGCCTCTCCATTGTTTTGGTAATGCTTTCTTCCCCACAAGTTTTAAACAAACAAAAGATTTAGATATTTTAGCCAAAAGTTCACATAAATTTTTAAAAATTTTAATTAAAATATATCATCACTTTCCCATGATCACGTCTACTATTAAAATGAATGGGAAGGCCAGGTATGGTAGCTTACATCTTTAATCCCAGGAATTGGAAGGCTGAGGGAGAAGGGTTTCAAATCTAGGCCAGCCTGGGAGAGAAAAGAAAAACTTCTTAGAAAAGTAAACACGTGACATAGCAGTTCCATACCTGGGTATTGACCGAGATCAATGAGATATTTACAAAAGTGGAGGACTTGGAGTGTTAGCTTGTTCACATGCATGATGTTCTGTTGTACTGGGAACCCCGGATCTCACTCCAGCCTGCTGTGCCTTTGTTAGGAGTAGGGACGGTCTGCTGGAGCTCTAAGTCTCTTCCTTTGAGACTCAGGGAATCATTTATAGTCTGCTTCCTTGTTCTGGTCACTGAAACAATACGCCTTGGAAATGAAAGTATCATCAGCAACAGCAAGCATTTTTAGGGTGTGTGTGTGTGTGTGTGTGTGTGTGTGTGTGTGTGTGTGTGTGTGTGTGTGATAAGTGATGTGTGGACATCAGAAGACAACTTTCAGGAGTCAGTCCTTTCCTCCTAACCTGACTAAGACAGAATCTCTTAGCCTTGGGCTGGCTGGCTGACACTCTCTGGGGACACTCTCTGTCCCCTCCTCCAGTCTTGCTTGAGGAATGCTGGGATTACAGCTGTGTGCCACAGAAACTGGATTTTTTAAAAATGTAGGCTCTGGGGATCAAACTCAGGTCATCAAGCTTTTTTGGCAAGCTCCTTTATCTACTGAGCCATCTTGCTGGCCCTCAAGTGTTTAGTAATGCTCCAAGTTCAAGGTACTCTGACAGGTGGGTGGACTAGGCTTGGTCCTTGCCCTCCGGAAGCTTGTGGTCCTTTTAGAGACATGAAATGCAAACATTTCTTCAAAGGCCATACTCAGGAGTCAGATGAGACGCAAGGAAAGCAACGGGCTGGAGTCTGGGATACCACGAGGAAGGAAAGTCAGTCTCTTGCTCCAGGAGCCAAAAATGGCTTCCTGGGGCAGGTGACAACAGGAGAGGTGAGGGTTAGTGAGTTGAGCTGTTTGTAGGGAAGAGCGAGGACACAATGGAGAATGGAGAGAGTGGGCAGAGGGAGCGGATGGAGAGTGTCCTGAAATAGGATCAGGAGGTGGCATTGGAACCTTGAATATATCTGTATCCCTTGTCTCCTGGGAAGGTACTCTTAGATGGAAAAGAAGTTTCTGGAAGAGGAGCCATGTAAATTCTGTTTTAGCTTTCCTCATTAACTATAAATAGAGGATTATCAGTAGGAAACCAAACAGATAAAGTTCCATACTCTGAACTCTCAGAATTACTCGCCTTGGCTTGAATATTCTGTGCTTGGCATTCGCGTGGTTTGAGGTTTTGCCTCCTCTAAGTGTCAGCTAGGTGTGGCGGGGGATGGTGGTGGTGGTGGTGGACTCAATGGTTTGGGTATGTGTGTGTGTGTGTGTGTGTGTGTGTGTGTAACTCAG
Source organism: Rattus rattus (assembly GCF_011064425.1). Taxonomy (NCBI): domain Eukaryota; kingdom Metazoa; phylum Chordata; class Mammalia; order Rodentia; family Muridae; genus Rattus; species Rattus rattus. The sequence continues at coordinate 55,019,983 of NC_046154.1, forward strand.
TGGTTTAGGTGTGTGGGGGGAACTCAATGGTTTAGGGGGGGCTCAATGGTTTAGGCGTGGGGGGACTCAGTTGTTTAGGTGTGTGTGTGTAAGTGTGTGTATGTGTGTAACTCAATGGTTTAGGCATGGGGGGACTCAGTTGTTTAGGTGTGTGTGTGTAAGTGTGTGTATGTGTGTAACTCAATGGTTTAGGCATGGGGGGGACTCAATGGTTTAGGTGTATGGGGGGAACTCAGTGGTTTAGGTGGGGGGAGAAGGAACGCAATGGTTTTGTTCACTGTTGTGTTTCCAGGGTCTGAATGTGTTTAACCAACACGTGAATAAAAATTAAATATTCTTCGTGATTTAGAGGCTTTGAAATGAAATAAGTATTTGGGAACGTCTGCTGCTGTTATAATAATAGGAAGCTACCCAGTTGGTTGTAATATGTGACTGAAAACTTTGCTGGTTTTTTTTTAAAGATCTCGACTTTTATAAATACTGTGTGTTCCTAGTACAGGTCTTTGCATAGTAAGAAGAACTGCATTGATACTTGATTGATTGATTGATTGATTGATTGATTGGGTCTCTTTATGTAGGCTTCACTGGCCTGGAATTCGCCATGTAGACTAGGCTGACCTTGAACTCAAAAAGCTACCTGACTTTGCCTCCTCAGTGCTGGCATCAAAGGCATTGTACCACCATGCCCTGCACAAAGACACTTATTCTTTGCCAGACATTGTATTATCACGTTTCCTGTAAAATTTGAGAAAACTGATGTCAAGAGAAACTGAATTATTTGCCCATAGTTCACCCTGAGTGACAGAATTGGGATTCCCTTCTAAGTCCGGACTCAGCAAATTATGCCTTCTCTGAAGGTACAGAGATTTGATATGGGCGATCTTCCCAGTTAGGCAGTATCTCCTGGGATACTGGCATAGGTCGGCTCCAGAAGATGTTCAACCTAGCCATTGTCTATTTGCTTTGGCAAGTTTGAGCCATTTTAAATGACACATGTGAGCTCTCTGTATTAAAATAACGAGATGAAGTCAATAGAAATGAAGGTTTTATTCACACATTAATTTTAAGCAAACTCAATCTTTGGAAAGCCCTGGGGTACACCCCTTAAGGCTAAAATTTAAACATTCAAATTGCTTCCTCCTTATATTTCCAACTGGCTTGGATATTTTTTCTCTTTCTTCTCCCTGGGTGTTTGGCAGACAATGTCCGCACGCCTCTGTGCACACACAAGTGTCAGAATGCTTGCTTTAAAGCAAATAGTTTAGGTAGTGCAAAAAACATAACCCAAGTAAGCCACTGCGTTTGCTGCATATCTGGGAAGCCTTTGAGCAAGATTCCTGGAATTCATTTAGTGGGTCTTCACTTAGACTTTTCTGAAGAACAATTTCTCTGTAAATTATTAACTTTTTATTGCCACATTTCCCAGATTCAATTAGATTAACATTTAGTGTCATTTCTCAAGCAGAGATAACCATCCTGATGATGCTTTGAAGAGAGAACTTGCATGCTATCTACCTTTTGGGCTTTTAATTTCTCTTATTTATTTGACAGGTATGGGCATGCGTGCCGGGCAGACGGGAGCTGGGAGGAAGGACGCCTGCTAGGAATTGATAAGTTGCGAATCATTCCACACCGAGTTTATGGCGTTTGGTTTTCTCTGCCGTGGGCACATCAGAGAGCCGACGTAATATGCAGGCTAAAGAGGATGGATTCCCTAAGTGGCTTCTGAATACAACATTTATTTCTAGCCAGTAAAGTTTAGCAAACCATGTCCAGTGCTGTTGACAAGTAGCACAAACCGAATGACAACAGTCAGCTTTTGATGTGCGGGCGAAGGTAGGCTGCGGAAGTTGCTTCTTTACGGTCCCCTGGCAGAATGGGGTAAAGTCCACAGCAGCGGCAGCGGCGGCAGCAGCAGCAGCAGCAGGGCCGAAGCAAGGCCCCTTGCTACGGCAGCAGGGACTTCAAACATGGTTCATGAATAGGGGCTCATTTGACCCTTGACCAGAACCAGGCTCTAAATTGGCAGACGGAGAATCAGAGTAATTTGTATCATTTCAATTAGTTACTAGCTGCATAACGGGGAGGTCATGACTTTCTGCCATGATGACTGCCCATGGCAACGGAGCCTGAATGTACCATCAGTTTCCAAATACTTTCACTTAATAAATGTAAGTTCATAAACAAGGCTCGATTGTTGGGGGTACACAACAAAGTGAATTATCCACTCTGGGGCTGAACGGATGGAAGATGACATAACTTCGTCGGCAAGATCCTTTCAAAAAAAAAATTTTTTTTTGAGGGGTAAGGGAGAAGCTGATAAATGGTGTTAATAACATTGACTGAAAGAGCAGTATTGATCTCTGCTATGTAAAAAGGCCAGGAAAGAAGCAAGTTTGTGTAAGAGCACTGTTGTTGTAGTTCTGAAAGCAGGCAGTTTTCCTTCACTGTTTGCTCTGTGCAACCAAAATTCAGAAATCTTAAAATCAATGTTGCCATTGTCGGGTCCAAACAGCACACCCTTCCCCAGACAATGCAAAGAATTCCAAAATATAGATAGCTGCTTGCTCTATACGGCTCTGACTGCAAGGAACATTGGGCTGTTTTCTTTCGAGAAAGAAAGGGCAGCTTGTTCCAGGGTAAAGACAATGGCGCATCTAGATGCCTGTGAAACTTGGTGAACTCGGTGCAATAATTCAAGCCTTTGATTTGAAAAATGTTTTGTGTGTCTTCCTCCGCTTTCCCTTGATGCCAGCCAAGGGTTGTTAGCAAGTCAATGTTTCCCACTCGAGGAAGGGGAAAAAAAAGTTCAGCACGTACATAAGTTTTGCTATTTGGCTTTTGTTTTTTGAATTAAAATAAAGGTTTCCTTCTTCCATGTCACAATCTATTAGCCACCGGGAGACCTGGTATCACAGTTCGCTCCCGTTCGCCCTGCATCTGTAGCAGATTTGACGGTGTGTGGAAACCAACACGAGCACTGCTCTGTGACTGTCACCTACAATCAGTTTGTGCTGTGGCTCAGATTAACCATGACAGTAGGCAATATTTCCAACATTATTAGAAGAGAAACCTAATATTTTGGGACATCAGGGATCTCTGAGCTGTTGTCCATCAAACTGAGAACCTTCATTTGCTAGTCCTTGGATGGATAACCTTAAGTTTTAACCACTTAGTGGACGAAATGCTTCCTTAAATAAAAATAAGGAGATTAAATTTAATAGGAAGAGGGAAGATGGGACTGTTCCGGTATTTAAAGCTGCCTTGGGCTCATCCCCACAGGGGTTGGCAATCATGGCATCCAAGATGGACTCCTATGTGTTTCCTGGCATTTCTTTACAAGAACACCTTAGGCTTCCTTGAATTTTCATCCATGGGATATTTGTTATTACCTTTGTGACTTGTGAGTAGCTGTATCTTCAATATTTGGGGAATTTTACCTAATGCGGTTTCTGCCCCAAACAAAGATTTGCCAAAGATCCTATACAAGGAATTTACAGCAAGGGCATTCAGATACTTGAAAAATACTTATTCAGAGCAAGCAAGCGAGCAAACAAAAGACTGTGCTGTATGAATATGGATGTAGGTGTGGGTACCAATGACTGAAATGAAATGAAATGACACTATTTAGAAGTGGAAGGGTTAAAGGTCTGTATCTACCTGCCTGGGTGCAATATCCTACCTCTCTCTGACTTACCTGGGTTTACATGGACCTGACTAAAAGGTGGGTAGACTCCTGCTTTTCTGAACTCTGTTTTGTCTTCATTACAGCTGAGAAGAAAGAGGATACAATGATGGCATCTGGTCTGTATACACCGTTCACTTCCTTGGGGGCAGAAGCCCCTTCCTGTCTTACTTTTATTGTAGATCAATACACTCTAAGCACCAGGAATGCACAAGTTCCTCAGACTAAGCTTTGGGAATCTGACTTCATTAGACAACATTCACTCTATCTGTTCATCTTAGAGGCCCGGGAGTCCTGGGAGCTGGAGATTGTTGCTGGACTTCCGTCTCTTGCTAGTCTTTTCCTTCTGGACCCTGGAGTATGTTCTTAATAAACATACATGGGAGAAATGGCTCCCAAAGCTAACTTTGCTGTCTTGTAAATAGCAGACTGGGGCTGGGGAAATGGCTGTACAGTGTAAGGACTAGCATTTGGATCTCTAGTACCCATGTAAGTGTCTGGTGGGCATGGTAGCCTGTCTGTACCCCAAGCACTCCTGAGCCATAGAGGGAATCTTCAGAGCAAGCTGGTGAGCTTGACTAGCACAATTAGCGAACTCTGGGCTCACACAAAACACTCTACCTTAAGACACATGAGAGAACACGGCTTCCCACGTCAACTTCTGTCCTCCACATGCATGCATATGCACCTGTACACACCCATGCTCCCACACACATTTGAACAGATACACACACACACACACACACTGAGATACACACTGAGACACACACACACACAGAGAAAGAGAGAGAGAGAGAGAGAGAGAGAGAGAGAGAGAGAGAGAGAGAGAGAAGACAAGAAAGACAGATCAAAATCTTGATCCACTTCCTTGTATTCGCCAAGTCTTTACATTTGAAGAGCTTACCATTTTCAGGGCTATGTATATAATTACCTGGTCACTCCTTTTCCAACCTCAGAAAAATAAAAATAGAACCCAAAAAATCCCGATAAAGTTCGTAACTCCTTTCAGGACCCTCTTTGCTTTTTAGGCCACAGCTGTTCCCTGGTCTATCCATCATCATTTTAGCTTTGAAAGTTGGCCCATTTGTCTTGTTCCCTTAGTTCTGTCACCTCGAGCTCTGAAGGTTGGTCCTGATTTCTTGCCTGTGGTCTTTCATTGGCCCGCTCCCTGCTGGTACCCACTCCATCATTCTTCTGGCTATTTGATCTCAGTTTCCTGTGTGTCAGACTGCTTAGCCACCCGATGGTTTTTGATCCCAGATTCTCCATTCTCCTTCTGTCTTGCCAGTCCATCATTATCCTAAACTTCTCTCCGCTCACCATCCTGAGAAACAATTCACTGCATTTTGCCTCTGTTTACGAGGTGGAATTCTGTTACAGGAATTCTTGGAAAATGAAGAAACCCACGAATGTCTCCAATCCTACAATCTAGACATCATCGTAGCTGCCATTTTGGAATGAGTTTCCGACTTGTGGGATGTGTCTTCCCTCCCTCTCCCCTTCTAATTTGCTCTTCCTCCACAGAGTTTGAGTGAATTCATACAGCTTACAGAGTTATTGGCTCCTTGGGCATTTTTTCTTTTCATCAAAAGCATTACTTCTAGCATTTTTCTTCTAAGATTATCTCTAAATGCTATAAAGTTCCGTTTTCTTCTATTGCCTCTGCAATTTTCCTTCTCATTTCCTTCTCGCAGACTCGGGCCTCCATAAAATAACTCATGGTTTAATATAATGCATGTTCTCCGGACCCTTTCGCTTTGGCCTGCTTGGAAGTACTCTATCAAGAAACCTTCATCTTGTAATAAGAACATAATCTTCCTTGCTTTTCCACACATGGTCGCTACTTTTTTTTCTCTCATATATTTGGGGGAGGGGAGTGGACAGGGGAAAACAGGGTATTTTGAGAACAGATACGTTATAAAACTCTTACTGGTAGTTTATCTTCCAGGAACATGGGCTATACCATGTAGACTACACTTAGCAACATTTAAATTAGTAAGGAAACATGACGTTAGGCATCATCATATACAGAAGAGGGTGCTCTTTCTTTTGTAGAATCCTGTGGACATTTTTGATGGCTCAGTCATTCATTCATTCATCAAAAATTTATTGATCAACTTCATTGTCTAACAGAAACATAATGTAAGTGACAAATGCGACCTACATGTGTAATTTAAGTTACAGTAGCTTCATTAAAAAAAGGAAGAAGTAGGTGAAAATTAACATCAATATTATATTTTATTTAACACAAACCGTTAATACTATCACATGTAAGCAATATAAAATTATTAATTAGAAGATTCCTTTACAGGTTTTCAAAGTCTGGTGTGTGTTTTATAACACACGCCTCAATTTCAAGTCTTTAACAACCACGTATGACTGCGGCTACTGTACTGGACAGCACTCAAATATTTTGCTGTGGATTCTGAAAAGAACAAGGTAGGTGTCATCCTCAGGCAAATTAAGCTCTGACAGGCACGAGGGCAGATGCAAATGATCACTAATATGATATATACAGAACGAGCAGACTAGAGTAAAAGTAGACAAGGGAAGCAAGCCCAGGTCTAGCCTGCCGCCTACCCCCTTCCAATTATTTCTGATTGTGTGATATTGAACAATCAAGGAAATTCTTCCTTCTAGACTTGCATCTGACGCACCACCCATCACTCCTTACTTTAAGTGTCCACATTAAAAACCAAACAAGACGATTCTCCGTTCAGTCACTCTGCCCTGCCTCCTGCATGGATGTCCTACTGTGAGGAATGGGACACTGGAGATGACATCTGTCTCTTCAGCAATACCACAGCCTGATCCTTCACCCTGTGTCTTTAGAATGAAAAAAAAATGCACTGAGGAAGTGGGTGGCAAAGAGGTACAGGCTTCTGTCTTGTGTCTCATTTTAGGATTAAAAATATTTCTCCATTTCTTACTGCCTTGGGTAATAAACTTCTCCCCATCTCCTCTTCTTTGCTTCCCCCTTTCTGTCTTTTCTGTCATTCCACAACTTACTTAGCTAAGGTTTGAGTGTTACCCAGGAATTGTACAAGGCATTGTGTATGCAGAGACAAGAAAACAGCTGCGGCCTCCAAGGTACTGTGAGCCTCTGTGTCCTGTGAGTCACTGCAGCTAATCTACACCGAGCGGTGTGTGCACGCACACATACCGCTCTCCACCATGCACTTTACTATACGTATTTTATCTTTTAGTCAAAGTGCTATTGTATGTTGAACATTATTTTATCCTTATTTCACAGATGAGAAAATTTGCTTAAAATCTCACTGCCAGGGTGTTCTGTAGTGAGAATCCTCTGACCTAAGTCAGAGTCGGTGTTTGAAACCCCTGTGACAAAAAGACCTGAATCTTTAGAATCCCTGGGATGACCTATTGCCCATTACGCACAATTAGATAAAGTGTCATCTTTAAAATGAATAACTGGGTAGATATTAATATTTTAAAATAGTAAAGGGTAGTGATATCTATCTCCCTACTAAATGCCCTGGAGAACTATTTCTTAGGCTGCTCATTTTATACCTATTTCTAATATATATATTTATATATAATATTTATGTGTGTATATGAAATGTAAAAGATATATAGGTGGTACTTCCCAGCCTGGTAGATGGCTGACCCTGTCTCAATGAGCAGATTCATTCTTCCTCAAAGCTCAACCATTACCATGAAGATTCCTCTGATTCAGTTATTTTGCTGATACCTCCCTGTTGTGAAGGTGTTTATCCTCCATTCATTAACTGGGCTTTTGACCACTCCTCCTCCTCCTTCTCCTCCTCCTCCCCCTCCCCCTCCCCCTCCTCCTCATCCCCCTCCTCCTCCTCCCCCTCCTCCCCCTCCTCCTCCTCCTCTTTCTCCTCACTGCCTGTGTGGAAGACTCACTTATGTGTGGCCCGGTTTATAGCACCTTTCCTCCTGAATGTCCTCTCGGTGAGGGTTTTCAAACTCATCTTCTCTCGTCCTTCTCATCCTTCTCTTTAGAACCTACGTTTTCTTCTGCCACACTCTGTTGATTGCTTCCTGGGTTTCCTTGTCTCACATCTGTAAAAGTCGGTATTAGTTCTTACTGAATTATGTAGAACAACATTGCGATGCATTTGCTCCTTCCTTAAAAATAGTAAATAGATATAAACGTGTAAAAGTTATATTAGTGATCTGGTTTTTTATAACATCTATCCCTAAAAAAAGATTTATTTTAATTCATGTGTGTGAGTGTCCACCATCTGCGTGCCTGGCGCCCGCAGAGGACAGAAAGGGGAGTCGAATGCTCTGGAACTGGAGTTATAGGGCGTTGTGAGCTCCCACCTGGGTGCTGGGAACTGAACCCGGGATCTTCTGCAAGAGTAGCCAATGCTCTTAATCACTGAGCCAGCTCTCTAGTCCCCAAATCTGTTTTCTTTGTAAAACTCAAGGGAAATATAGGGACGAAGAGTGCAGGAGAGGCTGAAGGAAAGGCCATCCAGAGACTGTCCCATGTGGGGATCCATTCCATGTGCAGCCACCAAACCCATACACTATGGCTGATACCAAGAAGTGCATGCTGACAGGAGCCTGATATGCGTATCTCCTAAGAGGCTCTGCCAGATCCTGAACAATACAAACGTGAATGCTGGAAGTCAACCATTGAACTGGTCACAGGGACCCCAAAGGAGAAGTTAGGGGAAGGACTGAAGGAGCTGAAGGGGTCTTATCTGGCATCAGTGGGAGGGGAGGCCCTTGGTCCTGTGAAGGTTTGATGCCCCAGTATTGCTAGGATAGTGAGGTGGGAGTGAGTGGGTGGGTGGGGAACACCCTCATAGAAGCAGGGTAAGGGGTATGGCATAGGGGGGTTGCAGAGGGGAAACCGAGAAAGGGGGATACCATTTGAAATGTAAATAAATAAAATATCCAATGAAAAAGGGGGGCTGGAGAGATGGCTCAGTGCTTAAGAGCACTGACTGCTTTTCCAGAGGTTCTGAGTTCAAATCCCAGCAACCACATGGTGGTTCATAACCATCTACAATGAGATCTGATGCCCTCTTCTGGTGTGCATGAAGACAGCTACGGTGTACTTTTATATAATAAATAAATCTTTTAAAAACATAAAAAAAAAACCCTCAAGGCTTCTTTTCCATCCTGATCAATACTTGTGACTTTTTTTTTTCAGCTGAGTGGTAATCGAAGGCTCACTTAAGGATGTGGTACTTTGGATCGGACAGACCTGCGTTCAGGTCCAATCTCTGCTACTCTGTCCTGGGCTATTTTCTTACTGCTGTTACCCTGTCTGTGCCCCAGTGGCTTCACCTGTGAAGTAAGGGTGATAACGTTTCTACCACACACACACCCCAACTCAGCATTCCTTGCTTTAAGTACTGTCATGCTGATATCTACTCCTCGTAACAACCCTGCGAAGAAGATATCAGTCACATTAACATCCCAGAGAAGTATGTTTTCCACTGAGCACTCCAGCATAGCCTGTAACGGCTTTGTACACATGTTCTAATGGCCATGTACATTCGCTGAGTAGTGAGGTCTTAGCCCACTTAGCTGTTGGCTTGCTGCCAGGCATTTGGGTTGTTTTGAAAATTTCCTCTGCAAACGTGACGGTGATAAGCACATTTCAGTGTGAGCTCGTCCCTTAGTTCTGACAGTTTCTTTGCTATAGATTCAAGGACTCAAAGGCCCAGGAGTAGCAGCACATGTTTAAAGGGATTGGCCACTGGGTTACTATAATCAGTTCCCAAACCGTTGTATAAATTTATGTCCCCGTTAGCACGACAGTGTCTCTTCTTCTGTGTTCTCCCTGGGGTCAAAGTCATGGTGTAAAGAGCAAACAACAAAGGTTAAAACCTCCATGACTGAGACACACCATGTCTTTCACACTTCCCCCAAAGAATGAGAGCTTTTCTACCAGGCAGCTCCTTGACCTAATTGTTCTGCCAGCTTTATTGGGAAACCTCCGGATAATGGTCAGAGGCAATTTAACCTCCCCGAGAAGAGTCTTGCCTTTAACATTGACATTAAGGATTAGATCTCTCCTATCAGGTATACAATTAGGGCCTGTATTTAACCAAGTCCAACCAAACTGGGTCAATATTTAGGAACCAGGATATGACTCACGCTGGAGCCTGACACACGGTGAACACTGGAGGCTTGAGAAGAGAGCTGGCTGTGGCAGGTTCCCATGAACCTCTTTCCTTTCTCCTGAAAGATGATGGTAATTTACTATGTTTCTAACTATAGGTTTCGTGGGATATACGTTCTTCTGTAAGTTACCTCTTACAGAAGTGCACAGTTATTAAACCCTGTCAAATCTCTATTTTCTCATCTGCAAAATGGGACTATCACTCAGGGCTTTCTGAAAAATAGAGGTAATATATTTGAATTCTTTAAAAATGATTTAATTTTATTATTTGTAACTAAGTGTGTGTGCGTAGGGCTATATGAATGTATACACAGGTAGCCAGGGAGGCCCGAGGCCATGGATCCTCAAGGGGCTGGACTTACAGGCAAGCCCAGTGGGATTCTGGGAACTGAACTTCAGTCTCTACAAGAATGGGATGCATTCCTTACAGCCAAGCCATCACTCCAGCCCCTTGAGTTCTTACTGTGGGTGTTCTAATTCTTACCACGAGTGGATTTCTCTTATTTACTTTCTAAATAAATTGTTACGAATTTCTTTCCTGAAGTCATTTTGTTGTGCAGACTACGAGTCTATCTTTCACCAGAAGAAAGGACAGCTGTTAGTTAACTGTCATCTGGACTAAACATCTAGACCCTTTACATCCTCAGGGCCACTGTCAAGCCTCCAAAAAGAGAGCACTAATTAATAGGATTTCTGCTTTCAGACTCATGCTCTCATGTTTGTCATCCTGAAAACCGGTGTTTGACACACGTGTAGGGTAGGGCAGGTGCTTTGACATCTTTGTGACTTACACAAGGCCTGTACAACCTTGCAACAAAACCTGCCCCTGCCTCCGTCTCATCGTTTGTTGGTGGTTTTCTGTCTCTCCAAATAGAACTCTGCTCCCGCAGCTGTTTCCGAGCGGTAAGGAAATGATCACAACAGAAGAACCACGACATCGGCTGCGGCTTATGACTACTGAGTGCATACCAGATGCCAGCCGATGTCGTGTGCACGAACCCCATGTACCCGGTCTTTAGCCCCTGATGAGATGATTCCTGTCTCCTCTATTACAGAGGAGAAAACCAAGTCTGACAGTTTGGGTGATTTGTTCAAAACCAGAGAGTTGGAGACCTGGACTGCAAGCCTTGTTTTCCTGACTTCGATTTCTTGGGTCTCCCCCTGATCTCCAAACATGGAATTGGTAAGATTTAGTGGCTGCTCTAATAAATACAGCAAAGGGAGAAGTTGAAGTCAGGAGCTGGAAGAACTCTGACAACTATGTGAACTGAGCAACACTCTCTCAGTATATATAGTTCTCGAATTTTCTGAGTTTATTCTGCTTTAGACTCTGCCAAGGAAGGACATAAAAGTCCGCCATTTGTTGTAGCTTTTGCTGTGTTTTTATTATGTTTAGCATCTGTTTCTGCTATGTTATGAATTGATGATTTATAATTGCATGCATTTATGGGATACTAAGTAATCTTATGATTGATTAATTCAATATGGAATAATTAACCCAAGCCAAATCCATCACTTCAGTGACTTATTTTTTTAAACGTATTTATCTTATTATGTAATTATGTGTATATGTTTGTGTGGGGGTTTGTGGCAGGGGCCAGAAGAAGGCATTGGATCCCCTAAAGCTGGATTTATGGACAGTTGTGAGTCACCTAACATGGGTACTGGGATTTGAACTCAGGTCCTAAGAACAGCAGGCACTTGTAACTGCTGAGTCATCTCTCCAGCCCCAAACACTTACCGTGTGCGTGTGTGTGTGTGTGTGTGTGTGCATGCGTGTGTGTGTGTGTGTGTGTGTGTGTGTGTGCATGCGTGTGTGTGTGTGTGTATTGGGAACATTTGAAATTTACTTTCAGTGATTTTGAGAACAATGATTCACTATTCTTAACAAGAGGCATCATGTAATGTAGTACATTTCAAAAATAAAAATAAAAGTGTAAATACCCTCTTTGCCTGAGATTTTTGTAAACTTTGAACAATGTCTTCCCTTTTTCCTTAGTCCCCACCTTTATAACAGGATTTCGCTCTTGCTCTTTCTGTGAGGTGGGTTACTGGTTTCCACATGTGAGTGAGGACATGCAGTGTTTGTCGTTTGGGGACAGACTTACTCTGCTTAGCAGGACAGGAGTGACAAGATTTTGGTCCTAAGGCTAACTAGGATTCCAGAATACATATACGCCATACTCTTCATCCACCCGCGTAGCTACTGACTGGTACATACTCCACCCTTAGTGATAATCCCCGCTCAGGCCTTGGCAGGCAAAGGAAGACAAGCGGTCTGAGACTGGGAATATTAGCTGTAGGAACTTGGTTCGCCACGTTTGTGTTTGATGTCCAATGACCTGCATGGAGTTGGACCAATTTTCTATTTGAGCTCCCATCCCCCTGCCCCTCACCACAAGGGAGACCCATTCTAATGAGTACTTCAAACTGGGACAGTGGGAGAAAAAGAAAAGATCTGGTTCCTTCCTGTTGCCTCATATACAAGGGTTCCCAAACTCTTTCCAACTTATAACTATTCTTTTTGTTAATAGTAACATTTTTTATCATTTCACATTTGCTAGGTGCCAGCAACCAGCCAGGCACCGGCAGGAGTAGAGTATCCGTTCCAGTGTTGGGGGCTTGAAGCCAGTTCTCATGCTCTCTGCCCTCTGTGTCCTCCCTGCGCCCAGTATTTGTCTTTGAAGTTAAACAGAGCCTGGGCCTCAGGACATAAAGTGGGGAGGAGTTAGCACCGGGAAGTCCAGCCTGCGAGGGACCAGTGACGGCTTCTCAGCGGTCACAAGCCCTCTCAGATGGAGAGCTGGGTACTTGGCAGGAGGGTGCAGAGCAGAGCTAGAGAGGGAGGGGGCCTGAATGGTTCCTTTTACAAATCAGTAAAGTGCTAGGTCTAGAGATTTATCTTTGGAGAGCCGGCTAGGAGGAGGGAAAGGGTCCATGCTTAAAATGCCAAAATGTAGCCCGGCAGATTGATTCCGTGCAGCCAGTATCAATCATGCAGATAGATTTTGCCACAAAATAGTCCGATGTCCTCTCCCCGCTCCCTTCTGACTTAGGCGCCCAGATGGTTCGTGAACAGTGAAGAATGGGTGGATATTTTAAGACATCTTAACTAAGGTGGAGAAGCTGAAGCTAAATATGAATTTCCCAGTTCCCTTTCTCAGCACACATGAAAAAATGTTCTGCGCTGAACTCGGGGGAAGCGGCTGTCTGCACTGAGCTGTCTTCTGTGCAACCAATTCAGAGTTGTGGTGTCCCTCTCAGGGCAGAAGAGTGTGAACCGATTACTCTGGCTCGGTAAGGTCCTTGCTTGCTTTGTTTTTTAGGTGCTCAGCCTAGGCGACCTCAACGTGTAAAAGCTGGGGGCTTTGGGATTTCTTTTATATCTAAAATAATCAGTCTTTTAAGGTTATAAAAGCAATCTATGACTGTCAAGTAAAGTATAGAAAAGGTCTAAAAGTACAAAGACTACATTATTAATTCTATCTCTACCTTCCTAAGAAAACCACTGATAGTGTTTTTGTTTTATTTCTATTTTGTCCCAATTCATAAATAATGCCGGGGTTGGGGATCTAGCTCAGTGGTAGAGCGTTTGCCTAGCAAGCGCAAGGTCCTGGGTTCGGTCCCCAGCTCCGAAAAAAAGAAAAAAAAAAAAAAAGAAAAGAAATAATCCCACCATCATTTTTTATATTTACTTTTCCAAACACTGGAAATTTAGTTTACCAAGTGTGGAAGAAACCACACACACACACAGACACACACACACACACACACACACACACACACACACACACACACTGAGATAAAAATATGTAGGCCCATGAGACATGATGGAAGGAAGGAAGAAGAGACAGGCAGATCTCTCTGGATTTAAAGCCAGCCTGGTCTACCTAGCAGGTTCTGGGTCAAAAATCCTGAGCTACATAGTCAGACCACATATCCAAAAAAAGGGGGGGGGCTGGATTTATGGGATTGGTTTTATAAGTTAATCACCAGTGGCAAGACTATGAAGTCCACTGTCCCCAAATTGCAAAATTGTTCTAATTCTCTTTGATCAGCAATAATGACTAAAATGGCAGCATTTGTTCCAAAAAGAAAACAGGAGACAAAAGGAAGCTGTGTGCACTTGCTGACACGAAGAAGCCTCGTGTAATTTAGCATTTCGGACCGTCAAAGATAGAAGTGTGGAGCACAAAAGCTGAAGCATTAGTGGCCACAGCAAGGCCTCCAGACATGAGTCAGCCGCCAAAAATGTTCAAACTGCCTTAAAAGCTCTTTGTCATGGTCCAAAAAAACAACATTTTTAGTGTTTTCCTTTGACTTCACATCCAGCTATTGAAAGTACACGGCTAATTATTATCTGAATGCTATCTATTATTCCTGTGCCCCTCTGGTTCTAACCGGATGTGATCCAAATATGGCCACAAAACACATCATAGTGTGCAGTGAAATCAAAAGAATAAGATAGTTCTGTCTTTGAGGGTTTATGACATTTTCTCTCCTCTTCAGTTTGAGTCCCGGACAATAGCTTTACTGTTGTCTATTCTAGGCAGCTGTGCAGAATAGTAAAGATTTGGAGATCTTTGTAGGCAGTAGAAAAATTGAGCCTTTGTATACTTCTTGTTCAGTATATTCTACCCAACACCCATGTGTAAGTGTTGGATTCCGGGAGCGTCATCAGGCTAAGGGAAGTTTGTGCAGATACAGAGGTATTTGAAAGTAAGAGCCCACCAAGTTCTGAGTCACATGAGCCTGGCCAGTCTTCTAGAGACACGCAGAAGATTCCTTTCTCTAGATCGGTCTCCTGTGTGACTTTCACTGGCCGGTTTTGAATGGAGAACACATGAGCAAGAACTAGAGGAAACGTTAGGAGTGGACTCATCATTTCAGCCCTCTGACAGTGGTGTCTGTGGGTCTCTGTACAGAGGAGCAGTTTCAGGAAGGAACGGACCCTTACCTGGACTGAGAGGACAGATGCAGATGTGGTGTAAAGTGGCCACGCAGTGAGTCTGATCCTTGGTTCCTCGCGATCACAGTAGAAATGGCAGCAGCTGAGTTATCCGTGCTCACCCCTGAGAGCTGGTGTGTCATGGTGTACGCTGCACCTTCATAGCTGTCATGCTCAGTGCGAGGGAGGGCAAGGCAGTCTAACACACCATCAGTGTGTGTGTGTGTGTGTGTGTGTGTCTGTGTGAGGGAGGGGTGCACCAGGGTGTCAGGGAGACGGGAGTCGGGGACAAGAAGTACCACTCAGGTTGACAGTGTTCCTCCACTTGTCACTGGAGTTTCTTTTCTTTTCTTTCTTTTCTTTTTCTTTCTCTCTCTCTCTTTCTTTCTTCCTTTCTTTCTTTCTTTTTCCTTCCTTCCTTCCTTCCTCCTTTCTTTCTTCAGCTGTAATACTACAAATCTTTTTATTTAAAAAATTGTACTTTTTTCATGATGTTCTTACATGAGTGCCATATTTACATAATTTCCACCCGCTCTGTCCTTCCAATCCTTCCCACATCACCTCCCTCCCTCTCAAGGGTATGACCTCTTTTCATATAGATATAATTGTTTTATATAGATATAATTGTTTTATATAGATATAATTGTTGCACACACTCTTACACACACACTTAGTGTGGCTCATATGCACACGTGTTTAAAGCTTACCACTTGGGTCTGGATAACTTTCCAAGGCCTTATCCCTGGAGAAAACTTTATCTAGGGTTGGGCCTTGTGAGATTTTTTCCCCTATCCACACTGTCAACTGGTGTTATCATTACCCAGCTCTTTTTGGAAATTTTTTATCCATAAAGAGATTTAAGGATCCTAATGACTGTCTATTATTCCTGGGCCTCTCTGGTTCTAACTGGATATGATCCAAATATGGCCAGGAACACATAGTTTGCAGTGAAATCAAAAGAATAAGATAGTTCTGTCTTTGAGGGTTGATGACATTTTCTATCCTCTTCAGTGAACCGATACAGGGCTCAGTTCCCAACCATCTACAACTCCGGGGAGGCAACCCTTCTTCTGGCTTTCAACAGCGTGCTATGCTCACAGTCCGCATCTATATATGCGGACGAATGCACACATAAAACAAAAAATAAATAAAAAATCCTAACTCCCTTTCTTATCTCACTGTCGTGACGTCTGAGAAACAACAGTGATTAGTGAGTCCTGGTTACTGAACAGCCAGTGTAATGAGACGCTCTCCTCTCAGGTATTCTGTTCAACCACCAGCTGCTCAGAACGTACCATGGCTACAACGACCCAACATACCTAACGGCCCCAGCCACTCTCAGACCCTCTCTGCCCTTAGCAGTGGTCACCATCCTAAGCCTGTTTTCCTATGCAAGGGTGCATTCCCACCTCAGGTCCTTGTACATGGCATTCCATTCTCCCACAAAGGTTTGAACAGTTGCTCTCTTATTTCACCTGCATCTCTGCTCATGTTTTGGTTCCTTAGTAGAGACTTTCTCTGACAATGACAAATGAAATAGTTTCCCTTGTCACTCTGACCTCTATCCCTCCATCACTCTTGGGTTGCACTGATCAGTTGGAACCTCATACCTTTGTTATTGCCTCTCAAACCCAGTTAAAAGCACCTCTTCCTGGGCTGGAGAGAGAGCTCGGTGATTAAGGGCACTTGCTGCTCTTTCAGAGGCCAGAAGTTCAGTTCTCAAGACATATATTGGGCAGCTCATAACTGCACGTAAGTCCAGCTCCACTGGGTCCAACATCTTCTTCTAACCCCTTCAGTCACCAGCACACGTGTTCATACTTATTCATACACGTATACATATAAGCACACAAACACAGATATATCCTATAGTAAATAATAAAATAAATCTTTAAAAAACATTCAAGTTTCCTGAGTGTAGAACTTGTGTCTACTTTTTCCTCCCCTGACTCATCCTCAATGCCTCGGACAGTGCCTGGTAGACATGAGATGTTGACTGAATGGAAGAAGGAAGAAGCGATCTCAGCCTTGTTACCTGCCTGCCTAAGATGAGAACCTGGGGTACTGTATCAAGGCAGGGAGGAGGCTACATTGGAACCAAACTTCCAAAGCTAGGTAGAACTTAGCACCTTTCATTTGAACACTCCGTTTTGGTACTCCCCGCCCCTCCCCGCACCTAGAGCATAAACTTTCTTATTGTAGAGATCAGCAACCACGCAATACCATAGCCATGACTGACAAGCTTGCTTGCATCTCAGTGTTTATCCCGTCTGCCCTTCAGTCAGCAGTGGCTCTGGCCCACTTCCTTTAAGCCTGTAAACCAGGTGGGAGGCTCAGTGTGATGGGGCACTGAGGAAGCTCTCACTGTTTGTGGATAACTCTTAAGCACAAATACACTTCAGCTCCCAATTCTATGCAAAGCACTCAGCTCGGCACCTGGCCCCTCCAGTCTCGACACATGCTAGTTCAGCTCTTATACGCCTACTACAATGTCCCCAGATCCCTATGGATTCTGCGTCTCTATTGGCGCTGCTGTTTCAGGAGTCCTGGGCAAACCCTGTGTCGGTCTGGTTCTTGTGACTCTTCCTTGTGGCAGTGTGGTCACCTGGTCTGCTTTGGCCTCTGGTACGGACACGGAGGCCTCAACACAGGCCTACACCATCTTCACAGATATCTTACCGTCATTTCAATCCTCAGGCACTTTACCTGAGTATGATCTTCAAGACAACGTACCGCTCATTCCACTAAAACTTTTTCCTTAATCCCAAGAAATTCTCGTTCTTTCTTCCTCATCTTTCTATACTGGCATTCTGGGAAACCCCTCTAATAATCACAACTGCTCTTGCTTTCTTTCTGGTTTCAATGAAAAGGTCACGTTCCTTTCAGTGACTCAGATACTTAGAAGCTCTGTGACCTTGAAGGAATTACTTTGTTTCTCTGACCCACAGAATCTTCTTCACCTTAACCTAGGATATACATACATACATACATACACACATACATACATACACACATAGATCATATCCATAATAGAAATATTATATACATGTAGAAAATAGAAAAGCTGTATGTGAAATACAGATAATATAAATAATAGAAATATTATATGTAATATATATATCATATTAATAATAGAAAGGTTGTGAATGGCATTGTGTACATAAAACAGAATAGTCCCCGATGCTCACCTGACTCACATGGAAGTTAGTTTGTGGTGAAGAGTCTGGTGACGGTGATATTGGGATGGTAGCCCCCAAGGTACTGAATGTTTCCTTTGAATTATGTCTTAATCAACACCTCTAGCTACCTGTGCTCCTCTAGTGCCCTCATAGTGATTCCTGGGGACAAGGAGCTCAGCAGTGTGATTCTCAGACCCAAGACAATCCCACTCTGTCCCTCTTTACCTGTGACCACAGTCCATGTTGCCAGATCAGTCACCCCGCCCCTTTTTACATCGAACAGCTCCACAAATGACTCTACTATCTGTGACCCCTCTTTCCGTACACATTGCTCAACCATCGTTATGTCTGAAAGCCACTGTTACTCCCCTTCCTTTGTTTCCAAATGTCTCACATAGGCTGGGGAGATGGCTCAGTGGGGAAAGTGTTTCTTGAGCAAGAATGAAGACCTGAGTTCAAATCTCCCAAAAGCATATAAAAGCCAAATTCTGGTAAGGGCTCTATAATCCCAGTGCTCCTGTGACAAAATGGGAGACCAAGACAGGGTAATCTCAGAGGTTCTTATCTGGTGTGCTTAGTCAGCAACACCAAGTTCCTGTCCAAAACAATCTGGAAGGTGAGGACAAAATCTGAGGTTGTCCTCTGACCTCCACAAGTGCATGGCCACATCCGTGCACACAAACACATCATTCACACACATCTCAAACATACAGCACACACGTCATACACAAAAAGAGCCTAAAAATATTTAAATGCCTTGTATAGCTTGAGTGAGCTCCAAGCTCAGGAGATGGTCAGTCCACCTTGCCGTTTGTGATGGGGGCTCCATGCTACCGCTCAAGTTTGCTTTGCTGTCAGCCACCCTGCTCTACCTGGTCATATCACTGTTATCTGATATCTTGGCTTTGCATCTTCATCATCAATCTGACAAGCTTTGGTTCTTTCTGTAGATCTAGGCACCAGATAAATGCTTTGGCCTCTGAGCGTCCGTGTGCTCAGCTCATGTGTGCTGTCTGAAGGCTCTTGACTGTATATTCCCTCTTGACATCTTAAATAGGGAGTCGGACTATCCTCCTTCAGAGCAATGCTTTTTTATTATTTTTTTAATCACACTTTAAATTTCTTTCTTTTTTTAAGGAAGATTTTGTACCTCTTTCACATATTTCTGGCAAATTTCCCAGGCCTTGAGAAATTAATTTTGGCTATTACCTTAGCACGGAAGAGAGCTATCTTTCACTTTATATTCATAATCTATGTTTTTTTCTTGTATCTAAATCCTATTAACTCTCCTATCCCATTTCTGCTTTAGTTTTAAGAACAGTAGCTAATGTTTATATAATGTTCTATGGTTTTAGAAGGATATTCTTAGGTACTTTTGAGCCCAATACCACTGTGAAATAAGAAAGTGTATTTTAATTCTAATTTAACCAAAGGGGAAAACACCCAACCGCGTCCTCAGACTAAGTGATTCCTGTTGGAACTCCTGACTTAAGGGGATCAGAGTGTTGGTCTTGAACCTGGCTCTCTGATTCCAGGATGTCTCCCACATTCCACACTATATATCAGGATAGGTGCTTTCCACGATAGTTTTAAATGATCTGCTTCAAAGGTCAGCCTGCTTCTTTTCCATTTTTTTAATGGCATTGTTGAAATTCATCTTTACTAGTAAGAATTCTCCAGGAACAATAGAAGGCAGGTAAATTCAGCAGATGAGTAGATATCTATAATAAAGTATTACACTGAGTGTTTATGAAGATTGAGACACCCTCTGTAAGCTGTAGACACAGGGAAGCTGATTGTAGTTCAAACCTGAAGACCCGAGAGTCATGAGGCCAAAGGTTTAAGTCTTGACTCCACCCTGAGGGCCTAGGGTGGAAAGGCTATTGTCTGAGGGCAGGAGAAGCTGGGAGTCCCAGCTCAGAAAGAGAGACCCAATTGGCTCTTGCTGTCGTCACTCTACACGTCCACTGACATTAGGAATGGACATCTTTGAATCAGTACTGATATCCATAGAAATCTCCTTCCAGACACACTAGAGATAAAGCCCTAACAGTTAGTGCATACATGCTGACACATGAAGTTGCCCACAACACCTCTTAAAGCCATTACACACACTCCTGAGGCCACATCTTGTTTTTGGTCTTTGCACTCACATCTCTGTTCTGTCTTGGCTCAGCTCTCACCTATGACCTCCAAGCAAGTTCCTTGACTCTCCAGACTAGATTAAGTGTCCCTATGCATTCCCACACATCCCTCCTCATCCCGGTACACTGTCCTTCCATCGTGCAAGTCTACCTGCCCTTAACTGTAATTCCAACTACAGAACTACACATGGAGTCAGGGCAGCGGCCAAGTTATTAAATCCACTGCTGTGAGCCCAGAATTTATCACAAAGCCTGACATGGGCAGACATTTAACAAATATTTGTTGGAAAGAATAATAACAAGAGGAGAGGGAAGTGTCTCTATGTTGAGATTCAGAAGAGGTCCCGAAGGAGGTCTTAGGAAGACTTGTTTTGTGTATTCTCCGAAGGCATATTCCACAGGGTGTGAATAGAGCCGGTCTTGAAAAGGAACGTGTTATCCCTATGCTGTTTCTCACACCCAGAGCAAGCCTTGTAACATGTCTCACGAAGGACAGCTTATTCACTGATGAAGTACTTCTTAATTGTTGACGATCATTGCTCGTGGCTACAGCTGTTCATCGGTCACGTTCTTACCGTTTGCTTAGGAAAAGCAAAACTGGTCAAAAAGAAAAAAAAGGTAAACCCATTAGCTTCATACAAAAGAGTAATGGTATACAGAGTTACACACATCACAAACAACTTTAGAAATCCTGGCTACAAGAAGAGTAGAAAACGGCATGATTGAAAAGGATGATTTTCTTGAGCCTGGCCAGTCACATGTTTGGCATGAGCAGATGAGGACCAAGCAGAGAAAGGCGGTAGCCTGGGCGGCAGGATCGGCCCACAAAGCTGAGCGAAGATGTAGTGTGTGTGTGTCCTACGTGGTTCATAGGTCAACCTGACACACGCTAGAGTTATCTGAGAGAACCACGACTGACAATGCTTTCCTAAGATTGGCCTGTAGACAAGGTTGTGGAGCATTTTCCTAATTAGTGATTGACCTGGGAGGGACCAGCTCACTGTGGGCGGGACCAGACTGGGTCAGGTGGTCCTACACAGTATAAAAAAGCAAGCTGAACAAGTCATGAGGGGTAAGCCAGTAAGCAGGGCTTTCTCCATGGTCTCTGCTTCCGAACCTGCCTTGAATCACACACACCCCCACCCCACACCCCCACCGCCCAACTTCCCTCAGTGAAGGAATGTTGCCTGGAATTGTAAGATGAAATAAATCCTTCCCCCAACTTCCTTTTGGTCGCCGTGGTGCTTTATCATAACGAGAGAGGTGTATCTAACATATTGTCTCTGTGATTAAGGCTGCACTTGAAGTTTACAACGCTAGTAAGAATCCTACTTCTAGAGGTGCCTGATTCCCTTTGGCACCCAGAGTATTTGCCAGTGAACACAAACCAGTCAAGCTCAGCGCTGTCGCTGGGTGAGAAAGGCAAACTGTGGTTTCTCGTTATCATTGCTTTTTCCCCCTCTCTCTTTGCATCTCAAATGAAACAGTGGCCAGAGGGGGTAAATGGCCCGAGTACAAGATAGCACTATTGAGTCTTGTGTGTGGAAGTATTGATTTCTTAATATTTCAGCTTTGAAACCCTTCTCTCTGTTAAAGTCAAGTCCAAGTTCCTGCCCTTAGCTTTGCTTCACTCAACACCATTTCTTTTTCGTTTGGGTGCACTTGCTTTTGTGGGGTGGAGAATCTTGTCATCATCCTGCAGAGACACTACAAAAGGAGAAAGAAGCCAAGTTCTTTTCTGTGTGAGGGGAATGACAGCATTTTTACCAAAACTAAGTCTTGGATTGATTATAATAGCCTGCCTCCCCAAGTCTGTCCCTTTCCTATCTCCCTAGTACTCACTCTCCTAGATGCCCAAGTCCTTTTGAAATAAGCTTTTGCTTCTGCAGATGTGACAAATGGATGGTGTCCTTCCTTCTGCTAGGGGAGGCTTGACAGAAACGTGAAATCATTTGAGGTATGCAGGAAAACTTCTTGAGTTTTTGGTCAAGGGTGTCATGGAGATGCTACCCTTGAAACCATATAACCATTATTCTTGGTTGCCCCTAGAAGTTGGTGGTAAGACCCTATTACTAAAGACCACACAGTGTAGTCCCAGGGCCTGGAGAGGCCAAGTTAGGACTTCTTAACTCAGAAAGCTTCCTCCCTGGTGTCTGGCTCTCACAGTATTGGAAGCTCTTATGTAGTCTACTGGAAGGAGTTGGGTGGGGTGGGGATCCTAGTTTTATAATAAAAATCAACATATTTTAGTGTATGGATTTCATTAGTGAACAGAATTCCCAAAACCAGTTGTTTAGTTGAAGCCCTCGGCTGATTTAGTCTAAATGGTCTCCTGTTGGTAGGGATCTCAAGAACAACTCTCAGAACTGTCCAATTCAGTGCTGTGAAGTTCCTTTGAAAACCTAGCCTTGCAAGTTACTTCCTTTTTGAGGAAGGGCACTCTTAAAAAGGAGCTCGCTGTTGCCAAACGCGCTGTCCACTGAGTTGTTTTTAAATGAGCAGCTCTGGTTGGAGAGGTGGCTCAGGAAGTAAAGTGCTTGCCTAGGGAGCATGAGGCCAGGAGTTCAGATCCCCAGAGTCCACATACATAGTGGCTCCCTGCAGTCTCAGCTCTCAGAAGCATGAGAAGGGATCTCTGGGGTAAGCAGGCTACATCCAGGTTCTAGAGAGACCCTGCTTCAATATATAAAGCAGAGAGTAATTGAGAAAGCACCCAATATCACATTTGAACCTCTACAAACAGGCAGGCATCCTGCATGCACACCTACACATTCACATGCACCTACACACATGCAAATATACATACAAAATCACCTATATATGTGCCATACATATACATGCAAATAAAGTTTTAAGAATGAGCAGCTTTTACAGGAAATAACCGGTTCAATTTCTGTTGGGGGGTGTTATAATTTAATCAAACATGCTAAACTGGTGTGAAAAGGTTAATCTGTATTACTGAAGATGATGGGTTTTCAATTATGAGGCATTAATGTCCATGTACATAGACAAGTCTAGATTCCTAAAACTCAGAAAGTATGGGTTCTTTACTATTTGTCACAAAGGACACGAAGGGAACTGTTTGTTCCACAATCAACTAGGAGGCCCCTTGGAACCTAACAGTTTTTTCTAGAATAAAATGCAGGACTCTTATGAAAGGCATTGGGTGAGCACAGAACTGGGCACCTCCTTCAGTGGGCATTGAGGATCACTTCACTAAATTGACACTGAAAAAATCAGTATGGGGTAGGAATTCAGAGGACGCCCCAGGGTGATCATTTGTGTTGGTGCCTCTTTGTTATCTGTTAGCTTTAGTTTATTGCCACTAATAGTTTGGGCATATTAACAATCAATAGTAATTATGTCACATATTTTATCATATTTCCCAGCTACGAAAGTGTTCCAACCAACATTAACAATGCACTAACCCGATCAGGAGAGGTGAAGAGATGGAAATTCAGAAAGATCACGCCATGATCTTTCTGCAGAAGCTCCACCCCACATAGCAATGTCCTTAGTGCACTGTGGCTTTGAGATGTCAGGCAGGGGCCAAGCAGCGTTTTGAGTAATACCCTTTATCGGGCAAACCGTACTGTATTGACACAGAGGCTTCTCTGCCTGCAGAAATCCTTTCCTTGGAGTCAATCCCTCACTGACCTTGAGGTGCGTTTTCTGTATCCCCAAAGCCTGTCTGTCAATATTCTCCCATTAGTCCAATAAAAGGGATTGCTTGAAACTTGACTTTACATTTTGTCTGACCAATAAAGGCAAGTAATTAAAAATATTGAGTTGGGAACCAAGATATATTGGGGATCGTGATGCTCCAGTTGCTGCATTCTTGAAAAATAATTTACTCCCGATTAAAATACAGCTTGGCGTTTGTTTTTCCCTAAGTTGTCAGTCTAGACTATTCTGAAAACCAACCCAGGTCTTCAGAGCCAGATATGCTTTTGCGTGCCATCTTCTTGGTCGCCTTCATGGGCAGAAGGAGGACAGCTGAGGCGCCGGCCTCGGGGGATGATGAATCAAGACCAAACTGCCACAGACTGAACCATAGAGTTGGTGAGGCTGGGCGGCCCCTGGGACAGTGTGAGGTTCTCTCTCCCAGTGTCCTTGATAAAACCCTAAGCAGAGTGACTCAGAGTGGCCCACTACACAAAGCTGTTACTCAGAAAGCCAAGGTCTATGTGCGGCTTCCCAGCGAGGTGAGGTTCAGAGGGATCCCTGTGTCTGTTTGAAGCCTTGAGCCATTGGTGATCCCAGTCTTCAGTGAGCACTGGACTGGATCCTGGGAGGTATGAGGAGTCCGTGTTGTGTAATATATCAGTAAAAATGAAGTAAATTTTAAAAATAAACTGGTGTTCTTGTTGGATTTGTTTCTTCAGATCTGGTTTACTCCCAATGGCATTTCGAAGCCATAAGGAGAATTTTGAAGAAGGGCTCCATCAAGACAGTATCCAGGAGGGGACCCTTCTACTTCTCTTGATATCCTCATTGCTTTTATTTGTCTAGGTCAGAGCAAACCGAACAGCAGTGCACTGAGTTATCTAGAAAAATATCTTCACAAGGTGAAGGGCTAGAAACTCTCACGTTTCTAGGGGAAAAAAATCCACACCTGCATGAAAGTCTCTAAAAGGCTCACGGATTAAAACATCCATGATTGCTCAAAGTTGTAATGTTACATCAGGTCATATTATCTGGGGCTAGCGTTAGCCCTGTTGATAACTTATTCAGTGCCCACCTCTGTATTCAGCCTAGCTAGCACAGGGAACCGTAAGGACGCGTTAGCAAACAGCTTCTACCACCGCAAGGATCAAGAACGCCATCAGACATCAGACAGCATCTGCAATGTACGCAAAGACTTCCCCCTTCCC
>NC_046154.1:55049945-55134945 GCF_011064425.1 Rattus rattus
GGGGAGCTGAGCAGAGGCCCCCAGTCATCCTCCTATCAGCAATACAAAATGTTAACTTAACACTTCCCTAAGATTTCCCTCATTTGAACTAAGTCAGCCAGCCAAAGCAAGCCAAAACAGAAGATAGTATCTGCAAATTTTAAAGATGTAGTAACCAGAAATCAAACATGTCTTAAGTTAAAAATAGGACTCAGCCCCCATTTCTGGTCTCTCCTTGTTGTCTGGAGAGTTATAACAATCCTCTCCTGGCAGTTAGTTTTAAGATCATTAAATGATCCTCATTTGCAATATATTTGCAGAAGATTACAGCCATCTAAATTGACCCTGAAGGAAGACTTATTTCATTAATGGGCTGTCCTGTGCTAATGCATAAAGCTAGAAAAATATATCTATTAAATTCTTAATGTGTAAATGATGTTTCTGGCTTTCTTCTTAATTACAAAGCAAAATGAGCCCGAAGTGCACTGTGTCTAGGAAAAAATGATCAATGGTATCCATCTTTCAGGGATGGAACTTTCTCAGGCCATCCCCAAGTTCTGGCTGGAGACTCCTACTAGGGCTCTGAGGAGACTCCTCTTGGGCAGCGGGCCCTGGGAGGCCTTCTTCCACAGCTCTACAGCAATGTATGCAGTTGGGCAAGCAGGCAAGCACTTTTTCCTGGTTCCAGTGAACACAGTAGGGTAATCTGAGGTCTTAGAGATGCTGCCCCTCCCATTCCTCAGTAGGCCCAATTCCTGTTAATGTTTCTTGATTGCTCTGGGCTTTCTGCATGAATGCTGCTGTGCTGTTGTTGCTAACTTAGCATGCCCAAGCCAAGGATGCATGCAGCTGGAGAAGACTTCAACACATGTGTTTCCGGGGTGGGCACAGAATAATACATACATGCTTGCTTGCACGTATGCATTCATCCATAATGTTCCATGTGCTGATAACTCAGGGGTGTTGACTGGTTCCTTCTGTTCTCTATGAGGCAGGCTGCATGTAATGGCAGGCCACATTTGTGTGGAAGTTTACTGAAGGAGCTGTTCAGAAATAGTGATTGTGCACTAGTTTCCCAGGAGTGTTGACTGTTAAGGACAGTAATCCTCTAGACAGAACTCGTGCACACACACACACACACACACACACACACACACACACACACACACACACACACACACACCCTGTTCTTCTTAGGTTGTTTTTCTTCTTTAGATTAGGGAAAGTAAGCTCATAGCTGCCTATGCTGTGACAAATTAATGTGAAATGCAGAGCTGATGCCTTGACTGTAAACCTTATGATGCCTTGATTTTTAGTTATGTCTTAGGCATCACTTAAAAGTTATTTACATCTGTCATCTATCTATCTGTCTGTCTGTCTATCGATCTATCTATCTATGTGTCTATCTATGTATCTATCGATCTATCTATCTATGTATCTATCTATCGATCTATCTATGTATCTATCGATCTATCTATCTATCTATCATCTATCTATGTATCTATCTATCATTTATGTATCTACCTATGTATCTATGTATCATCTATCTGTCTATCTATGCATCTATCTATCTATCTATCTATCTATCTATCTATCTATCATCTATCTATGTATCTATCTATGTATCTATCATCTATCTATCTATCTATGTATCTATCGATCTATCTATCTATGTATCTATCTATATATCTATCTATCGATCTATCTATCTATGTATCTATCTATGTATCTATCATCTATCTATCTATCTATGTATCTATCTATCTATCTATCTATCTATCTATCTATCTATGTATCTATCGATCTATCTATCTATCTATCTCTGTCATCCATGGGGCATGCAAGTGCCACAGTGTATCTGTGAGGTCAGAGGACGACTTGGTAGAGTTGGTTCTCTCCTTCTACCGCATGGGTTCTGGGGAATCAAACTCAGGCCATCATGCTTGGCAGTAAGCATCTTTAGCTACTGAGCCATATTGTTGGCCCTGTTTTACTTTCTAAGATTCCAAAGAATGTATATAGATTCCCTTCTTATTCCAGTCCCAATTTTAATGTTCATGTACACAAGGTACTTATAAGCACACAAAGGTAAAATTCCTAAAAGGAAACTATGGAGAACATTTGTGAAAAAAATTCCATGTTCCAATCAGACGTATTTTGTTTAGTGTAAGTGTGACTCTGGATTATAGTTGGTGTGAGTTAGAGGCACTGTGGGGTGTTCCAGCCGTGCAGCCCACACTGCAGAGAAAAGGTAGGAAAGGGCAGTGGTTTTGAAAGTTTTTGTCTGTATTTTTGTACTTTTTTAAAAAAAATTAATGTTGTCTGTTTTAAAGTTGAGGAGGAGAAGCTATAAAGAGCACATTGGTTGTTTTGAAAGAGAAATACCCCAAGATGAACCCTGGCCAGGATATCTCCTGGGTTCTCTATTGTGCTTTTAGCATAGTGCCAGAGACAGGAATCCACTGAAACAAAGAAAAAATGTATCTTGTGAACAGTTTAGAAAAAAAAGCTTTGTTATGTTTCTCAGGATGAGAAACCCCCGTTAGGAGAGAGCTCACATGTTGCCACTTGCCCTGTTCTCTACGGAGTTGGGTCTTGAAAGCCGTGCAGTGGGAGGGGGTCTATGCTATCAGACCCCTATGATCCTCTACAAGAGGCAAGTAGAGAACATAACTAACAAAGATCCACACACATCTGACCTATGGCCAAGCCTGGGAATAGAGCATCAGGAAACAGGGCTGCCGAGGCTGGAGATCTGAGCAGGGTGCTGGGCCCCTCACTAACCCAGCCATAGAGCAACAGGGGCTTCAAAGTGTAGCCATATTTACAGATTGTAGTTGTTAGAAATTGTCTCAGTTACTTTTCTATTGAGCTGCCTCACCATGACCAAGTCAACCTGGGGAGGAAAGGGTTTATCTCACCTTACACTTCCAGGTCACAACCCATCATGAGAGAGGTCAGGGCAGGAACTCAAGGCAGAAACATGAAAGCAGAGACAGTGGGGGAGCACAGCTTTCTGATTTGCTCCTTGTGGCTTGCTTAGCTGCTCTCTTATACAGCCCAGGATTACTCGCCTAGGGATGGCATCACCCACAATGGGTTGGGCCTGCAGGACAACACCTAGCAGACTCATACAGGCCACTCTCACAAAGAATTTTATCACTTGAGAGGGCTTCCACTCAAATAATGGTAGCTTGTATAAAAATGACAAAAAAAAAAAAAGGGAAAAAATAACTCAGCAAATTTACTCATTGTCTTGGTTAGGGTTTCTATGGCTGTGAAGTGATACCATGACCATGGCAACTCTTAATAAGGAAAATATTTAATTATGGCTGGCTTATAGGTCAGAGATTTAGTTCTTTATCGTCATGACAGGAAGCACGGTGGCATGTAGGCAGACATGGTGCTGGGGAAGGAGCTGGGAGTTCTCCATCTTGATGTAAGAGGCAGGAAGAGACAGTGACCCACTCCGGGTCTAGCGAGAGCATCTGAAATCTCAAAGCCTTCTCTGCCGCCACACACTTCCTCCAACAAAGCCACACCTACATCAACGAGATCGTACCTCCTAATAGTGTCACTCCCCCTGGGCCTGTGGGGGCCATTTTTAGTCAAATTACCACACTCATAGACACAGTCTTAGACTATAACTTTCCTGTCTTAGGTTTTTCTCCCTGTTATTATGGTAAAATACTCAGGAAAAAAACAACTTAAGGGAAAAAGGCATTTACTTTAGCCCGCCATTCAAAGTTCAGTGCATCAGGATAGGGCGGTCAAGGAGCACGAAGCTGCTGGTCTTGTAACCATCAGAATCAGAAGACAGAGAGGTGAATGAAGGGAGGAGCTGCTAAGCTCCCCACCTCCATTTACACAGGCTAGGAGACTCTCTTTCAAGGAATGGCCCCACCCACAGTAAGATCATCTTTCTACATCAGTTAACTTAATCAAGATAATCCCCGGGGCTAAGTGACTGTTCTTTCAGAAGTCTTGAGTTCAATTCCCAATACCCACATGGTGGCTCACAACCATCTGTAATGGGGTCTGATGCCCTCTTCTGGTGTGTCTGAAGATAGCGACGGTGTACACAGATACATAAAATAAATAAATAAATAAATAAATCTTTTTTTTTTTTTTAATAAAAGGTAATCCCGACACGAAGGCCCAGAGGACATCACCCAGGGGACTCTTGAGTTTGTAGAGTTGGCAATCATAACCAGCCATAATCATGACAAACATAAAGCGTACCTTTGCCTGTTTAACTTCTACTTATAGAAGTCTTTTCTTATTGCTCAGGCTCACAGAGTTTTGAAAAAGTGAATGAATTCCCCAATATGGTCAAGGCAGAGGCCTGCAACCGTGGGCAATGTTGCCCTCAGGGGACACACAAAGAGGGGAGGCTATTGACATCTGTTAAGTAGAGATCTGGGATTTCTGCTTATCACCCTATACTGCACAGGACAGCTCCCACAGCAAGAAGTGTTTTCAATCAACAGTAATGCTGGAGGTGAGGATTCTCCTCCACCCCTCACCAAGAAATGTAATACATTAGATCTACATATCAGCATATATATGTTATACGCCAAAACAATATGTTGTCATAGTAGGTATTAACTAATTTTTCCTTAAGTATGTCAAGTGTATGGCCCTGATCAGTGATTAGCCTTCTCAAATCAGGAATTCAGAGACCTAAGCCTTCTCTATCCTATGGCTCTTCAATATGGCCACACTTAGCTGCAAGAGATGCTGGAATTTTTTGCTGAGCTGTGTACCCAAGAGGAAGAAGATGTGCTTGGGAGAACCAGAAGCTATTCTCTGCCATACTCTGTTTTTCTCCACCAAATAGCAATTTCTTTCCCAATGAATTCTGTCACTTTTCAAGATACTGAAAACCAGTTTATTTTTTAAAAATGTCTTTCTTAATGGCTTCCTAATTGCGCTGTTTACCAACATATGCATAATAGCATATCACAACCTTTAAAGCAATTTTCATATTAATTTTCTCACCTTCATGAAGTGACAAGAGAATAATATTTATTGAGCAATTTATATGTTATCTTTTCAATTTCTTGTAAAAATCCTATTATATATAACCTTGACTTTTCATAAAAGAAATGAAGCTTTGAAATAATCACGTATACTAATTATCTTTTTTTTTTTTTTTTTGTGTTATAAAATGCCATGACCAAAAAACAACTTATTGAAGAAAAGAGTTTATCTTGGCTTATGATAGCAGAAACTAAGAGTCCATCATGGTGGGGAGGTGAGGCAGCAAATAGATGGCATGGCTGCAGGGCAGGAAGCTGAGAGCTCACATCTTAAACCACAAACATGAAACCAAAAAAGCAAACTAAACATGGAGTGAGACTACAAACACTCAGAGCTTGCCCCCAGTGACATACTTCCTCCACTGGGACCAGACTTCTGAAAATGTCCCAATCAGCTGGGAAGCCTGTGTTCAAATACATGAACCTTTGGGACACAATTCTCATTCAAACCATCACACCATGGCTTGCATCTGAACTGCATTCCAATGGCCCATGACGCTTAGGGGCTTGTTCCCAGCTTGGCACTTTAGGGAGATGGTAGAATCTATAAAGAAAGGGGCTCAGGGCCAGAGAGATGGATCAGTCAGTAAAGACCTTTCCATACAAGAATGAAGACTTGGGTTCAGATTCCCAGGATTCATGTAACAGACAACTGGGTGTGGAAGTAAGTGCCTATAATTCCAGAGTCTCAGAGGAAGAGAGAGAAAATCTCTGGGATTTGTTGCCACTCAGTCTAGCTGAATCCATCAACCCCTTAGCTCTTCTAAGAGAGAATCTGTCTTAAAAAAAAAAAGTGGAAAACTTTGAGCAAGACATCCAATGTTGTCTTATGATCTCTATACACACATCCACCTACAAGCATATACATGCCCTCAGGGACACACATAGACACACACACACACACACACACACACACACACACACACAGAGAGAGAGAGAGAGAGAGAGAGAGAGAGAGAGAGAGACTAGGAGGAAGTCTTTTAGGTCAATGAAAGCATTCCAAAAAATGTATTATGGGACCCCAGGCTCTTTGTTCATTTTTGCTTCTTGACCTTTGTGTGAGCATTTCCCCTTGGCCACATGATCCTGCCATGATGTTTATTGCTATAGGCCTGGGTGGTGATCTACACCACTATAGGCTGAAGCTTGCAGGCTTAGATTTTTCAAAGCCTACTTTATTTAGGGTTCTTTAATCCTTCAGCCTCCCTTCTAGCCCACCAACCAAAGGTAGGGGAGAAAAATGGTTAATAGAACAAGAGGATTGTGGATCTATTTAGAGGTAGTTCTTTGGAGGGGGAGCAATTTCAATCTTTGTTGTCAAGATATCAGCAGTCCAGTCTTATAGCAAACACCGAACACTAATCAGTAGCAGCAGCTTGGTCCAGCAGAATCTCTGAGGCTCCACTGAATCGGTATGAGTCGGTGGAAGTGGCAAAAGCAGCTGGAGCACCAGAAGACGTTCTCTTAGAAGTCACAGCAATTGAAGATCAGCAAAGCTCAGTCAAGAAGGGAAGTGATGCAAGGCATAGCAATGCAAGAGTGTCATCTCACAGTCTGTGGAGTTCTACTTATATTTTTTCCAAACATCATGGACCCTCTCAAGTGTCTGCTTCAGCAAAACATCCTCTCACAAGACAGCTTCCAGAAAAATGTCACGTGGCACAACTGAGTTCCAAAGAGACCAGGAATTTCCACATCAGGAGCTTTCAACATTGTGAGCCAAAATGGACCTTTTCTCCTCCTAAGTTGAATATCTCAGACTTGTTACGGTAGGAGGAATCTAACACTGCTTCAGAAGCTTGGTAGATGTGACTAAGCTTGTGCTATTCCTCTCCCTGTGATTGGTGATCAGATACAATCGTTCTTCATTTGCACTTGAGGAGCCACATCTCAGATGCTTTTGCAGTTACGCCATTACAAAATGGCGGGGTTGGGGATTTAGCTCAGTGGTAGAGCGCTTGCCTAGCAAGCACAAGGCCCTGGGTTCGATCCCCAGCTCCGAAAAAAAAAATGGCAAAGCCAAGACAGAAATGGCATTCTTCCACCCTCCATGCTGAGCATCCTTCAGTATATACCCTCCAGTGGACATCCATCAGTGACTGTGACAGTATGCTGTAGCTATGTGAGAGACAGCTTTCTTTTCCTACCAAAGGTAAGTGAGCCTGACAAGAGCCCATAGTTTCTGAACCTTCCCTTCGTTCAAACCAGCCAATCATGTCAGATTGTGAAGACAAGCTCACTGAGATGAGTGGTAGTCACCACTTACTTCATCAATAAAAAATGGAGGCCATCTTGGCACAGTGTGCTTCTTGTTAGCCCAGTTTGGGCTGTAATGCACCCTTTTGAAAAAACAAATTGCCTTGTTAAATTATTTTTATTCATGTGTTCCTTAGTGCAACCCAATGATTATTCTTTTCCAACAAACATCAGATAAACTTAAGGACAAATTTTCACTTCAGTGTTTATTAAATGGACGGCACTGGCTAAATCACTTTAATCTAGGTCAGTCTCAGTTTCTCTGTAAAATGTGGGCAAAAGATTTTTTCTTTTAGACTGTTGGAGGAGAAGTGAGACATATAAGGAAATCTGCATTCTAAGTGCTTGGTATATATAAGCACTCACAATATACAGTTTTTTAAAAGTTCCTGTTCAACTGTACTGGACATTGGGGCAGGGAAGTTCCAGCCATGTACATCCCCCTCCCTTTTTTTTTCATAAAAACATGCCCTCCATTTTGCTTTGTGTGTTGTACTCCATTGTTGTGTTTGGGATCAATGTAAACAAGGCTCTCTTTTCTTCCTTAACCAGTGGATGGACCTACATTAGGGTAATCAGCCTTTCTCTACTGGAACTCTTGACTCTTGAACAGAGTACTGTAACATCACAAGAAGGGTTGATGCATATCTATTTGGGGTTCAGGTCATAGATTCTTGGGGCTGACCTTTCTTTTCTAAAACTGCTTCTGCAGCTATCAGGGAGATTAACTACAATACCGAATCTTTCCAGAATATTCTTTCCCTGTTTATATTAACAGAATTAATTTCTTTTGCTTATAATCAAAGAACCCAATAAACTTACCGAAGTGGAAACTTTGAATTTCTTTGGTAAGATAGTTATGTCAAATGATGTTTTGCTGGGGCACACAAGTGAAAGGATGTCTTGCTAAAGCAAACATATGAAAGGCTGTTTTCTTGAAGCAAACACAGGTGAGAGTATAAATATGACCTCACAGACAGTGGGAGAAGAGCACTGAGCCCTAGTTTGATTTGCACTGCCTTACTATTCTTCACTAAAGACATGCAGGTATTGGTTTTCCTTATATAGCATTGTTGAGCTCAACTTGTGGTAACACTGCCATTGAAAGAAACTTGCCCAAGAACTACTGCTCATGAGGCTTGCTGCCTCTGTGACCTTGCCTTAGGCCAGTTGGCTAGTCTGGTGGTTTCTTCAGGATTGAACTACAGCTGCCTGGTGTCTTCTTTCTGAAAGGACTGTACTTTAGCTGCTGGTTTCTTTGTGGTCCATGCCTTTCTAGAGGACTGATCTGCAGCTGAACTGCTAAGTCGTATTTGGTGTTTGCTATGGGACTGAACTGCAGAGAAGGAAGATCAAGCTTACCCCCAAAGAACTATTGCAATACAGGGCCACTTTCCCCATAACCTAATAGCTTCTCTCTTCCACTTTCTCTGCTGGGTGGTTGGCTAGAGGAGAAAGTGAAGCCTTATTAAAAGTAGGTTTCCTCATGATGATGATAGAGAACTTTAAGAAGAACATAACTCCCTTAAAGAAATACAGGAGAACATAGATAAACAAGTAGAAGTCCTTAAAGAGAAAACACAAAAATCCTTCAAAGAATTACAGGAAAACACAACCAAACAGGTGAAGGAATTGAAGAAAACCATCCAGGATCTAAAAATGGAGATAGAAACAATAAAGAAAGCACAAAGAGAGACAATCCTGAAGATAAAAAACCTAGGAAAGAGATCAGGAGACAGGGATGTAAGCATCATCAACAGAATACAAGAGATAGAAAAGAGAGAATCTCAGGAGCAGAAGATACCACAGAAAACATTGACAACTAGTCAAAGAAATGAAAAATGCAAAAAGATCTAACTCAAAATATCCAGGAAATCCATAATACAATGAGAAGACCAAACCTAAGGATAATAGGTATAAAAGAGAGTAAAGAATTCCATATTAAAGGGCCAGTAAATATCTTCAACAAAATTATAGAAGAAAACTTCCCTAACCTAAAGAAAGAGATGTCCATGAACGTATAAGAAGCCTGCAGAACTCCAAACAGAATGGACCAGAAAAGAAACTCCTCCTGTCACATAATAGTCAAAACACCAAATGCACAAAACAAAGAAAGAATAATATATAAAGTAACATATAAAGGCAAACCTTATCAGAATAGCCAGAAGATCCTGGACAGATGTCATACAGACCCTAAGAGAACACAAATGCCAGCCCAGGCTACTATACACAGCAAAAATCTCAATTAACATAGATGGAGAAACCAAGATATTCCATGACAAAACCAAATTTACACAATATCTTTCTACAAATCCACCCTTACAAATGATAATAAATGGAAAACTCCAACACAAGAAGGGAAACTACACCCCAGAAAAAGCAAGAAAGTAATCAAATTTCAAATAATGCAAAAGAAGATAACCACACAAACATAATTCCACCTCTAACAACAAAAACAACAGGAAACAACAAGCATTGGTCCCTAATATCTTCCAAAATCAATGGATTCAATTCCCCAATAAAATGACATAGACTAACAGATTAGATATGTAAACAGGACCCAGCAATTTTGCTACATACAGGAAACACACCTCAGTGACAAAGACAGACACTACCCCAGAGTAAAAGGCTGGAAAAAAGTTTCCAATCAAACGGTCCCAAAAAAACAAGCTGGAGTAGCCATTCTAATATCGAATAAAAACAACTTTCAACCAAAAGTTATCAAAAAAGATAAGGAAGGATACTTCGTACTCATCAAAGAAAAAAATCTACCAAGATGAACTCTCGATTCTGAACATCTATGCTCCAAATGCAATGGTACCCATATACATAAAAGAAATTTTCCTAAATCTCAAAGCATACATTGCACCACACACAATAATAGTGGGAGACTTCAACACCCCATTCTCATCAATGGATGGGTCATGGAAACAGAAACTAAACAGAGACACAGTGAAACTATCAGAAGTTATGAAACAAATGGATTTAACAGATATCTACAGAACATTTCATCCTAAAACAAAAGAATATACCTTCTTCTCAGCACCTCAAGGTACCTTCTCAAAAACTGACCATATAATTGGTCACAAAACAGGTCTCAACAGATACAAGAAGATTGAAATAATCCCATGTATCCTATCAGATCACCATGAACTAAGGCTGGTCTTTAATGACAACAAAAACAACAGAAAGTCCACATATATATGGAAGCTGAACAATGCTCTACTCAATGATACCTTGGTAAAGGAAGAAATAAAGAAATTAAAAATTTTTTAGAATTTAATAAAAATGAAGGCACAACATAGCCAAACTTATGGGACACAATAAAAGCAGTGCTAAGAGGGAAAACTCATAGCTCTGAATGCCTCCAAAAAGTACCTGGAGAGAGTATACATTAGTAGCTTGACAGCACACCTGAAAGCTCTAGAACAAAAAGAAGGAAATACACCCAAAAAGAATAGACAGCAGGAAATAATCAGATTGAATTCAGAGCTGAATTCAATCAAGTAGAAATGAAAAGAACTATACAAAGAATCAACAAAACCAGGAGCTGGTTCTTTGAGAAAATCAACAGGATAGATAAATCCTTAGCCAGAAAAATGAGAGGGCACAGAGAAAGTATTCAAATTAACAAAATCAGAAATGAAAAGGGAGACATAACAACAGAAACTGAGGAAATTTTAAAAATCATTGATCCTACTACAAAAGCGTATACTCAACAAAACTAGAAAATCTGGAGGAAATGGACAAATTTCTAGACAGACACTAGGTACCAAAGTTAAATCAGGATCAGATAAACCATCTAAACAGTCCCATAATGCCTAAAGAAATAGTAGCAGTCATTAAAAGTCTCCCAATCAAAAAAAGTCCAGGACAAATGGGCTTAGTGCGGAATTCTATCAGACATTCAAAGAAGACTTAATTCCAATACTCTTCAAACTATCTACAAAATAAAAACAGAAGGAACACTACCCATTCATCCTTTTAAGCCACAATTATGCTTATACCTAACCCACACAAAGACCCTACAGAAAAGAGAACTTCAGACCAATTTCCCTTATGAACATCGATGCAAAAAATATCAATAAAAGTCTTGCAAACTGAATCTAAGAACATGTCAGAATGTTCATTCACCATAATTAAGTAGGCTTCATTCCAGGAATGCAGGGGTGGTTCAATATGTGGAAATCCATCAATGTATTCCACTATATAAACAAACTCAAAGAAAAAAACAGTATGATCATCTCATTAGGTGCTGAGAAAGCATTTGACAAAATTCAACACCCTTTCATGGTAAAACTCTTGGAATGATCAGGAATTCAAAGCCCACACCTAAACATAGTAAAAGCAATATACAGCAAACCAGTAGCCAACATCTAAATAAATGGAGAGAAACTTGATGCAATCCCACTAAAATCTAGGACTAGACAAAGCTGCCCACTCTCTACCTATCTATGCAATGTAGTACTAGAAGTCCTAGCCGGAGCAAGTAGACAACAAAAGGAGGTCAAAGGGATACAAATTGGAAAGGAAGAAGTGAAAATATTACTGTTTGCAGATGATATGATAGTATTCTTAAGTGACCCCAAAAATTCCACCAGAGAACTCCTAAACATGATAAAAAAAAACTTCAGCAAAGTAGCTGAATATAAAATTAATTCAAACAATAAACAGGCTGAGAAAGAAATTAGGGATATGACACCCTTCTCAATAGTTGCAAATAATATAACATACCTTGGTATGACTCTATCAAAGCAAGTGAAAGATCTGTATGACAAGAACTTCAAGTTTCTGAATAAAGAAATCAAAGATCTCAGATGGAACAATCTCCCATGTTTATGGATTGACAGGATTAATTTAGTAAAAGAGGCCACCTTGCCAAAAGCAATCTACAGATTCAATGCCAATTCCATCCTTCATAGAAGACCAATTTGCAAGTTCATTTGGAATAGCAAAAAAAAAATATTGAAAACTATTCTCAACACTAAAAGAACTTTTGGGGGAATCACCATCTCTGACCTCAAGCTGTGTTACAGAGCAATCATGATAAAAAAAAAAACTGCATGGTACTGTTACAGAGACAGGCAGGTAGATCAATGTAATAGAATTGAAGACCCAGAAATGAACACACACCTATGGTCACTTGATATTTGACAAGGGAGCTAGAATTATCCAGTGGGAAAGAAGATAGCATTTTCAACAAATGGTGCTGGTTCAGCTGGTGGTCAGCATGTAGAAGAATGCAAATAGATCCATTCTTATCTCCTTGTACAAAGCTCAAGTCCAAGTGAATCAAAGTCCTCCATATAAAACCAGATACACTGAAACTAGTAAAAGAGAAATTAGGGAAGAGTCTTGAACACATAGGCACAAGAGAAAATTTCCTGAACAGAGCACCAATGGCTTATGCTCTAAGATCAAGAATCAACAAATGGGACCTCACAAAATTGCAAAGCTTCTGTAAGGCAAAGGACACTGTCAATAGGACAAAATGGCAACCAACAGATTGGGAAAAAAAGATCTTTACCAATCCTACATCTAATATCTAATATCTAATATCTAATATATTCAAGGAAGTCAAGAAGTTAGACTCCAGAGAACCAATTATCCCTTTTAAAAAAAATGGAGTACAGAGCTAAGCAAAAAATTCTCATCTGAGGACATCGAATGGCTAAGAAGCACATAAAGAAATGTTCAACATCCTTAGTCATCAGGGAAATGCAAATCAAAACAGCTCTGAGATTCCACCTCACGCCAATCAGAATGGTTAAGATCAAAAACCCAGGCGATAGCAGATGCTGGCAAAGATGTGGAGAAAGAGGAACACTCCTCCATTGTTGGTGGGATTGCAGACTGGTACAACTACTCTGGAAATCAGTCTGGCAGTTCCTCAGAAAATTGGACATAGTACTAACTGAGGACTCAGCTATACCACTCCTGGCATATACCCAAAAGATGCCCCAACATATAACAAAGACACATGCTCCACTGTGTTCATAGCAGCCTTATTTATAATAGCCAGAAGCTGGAAATATGTCCTTCAACAGAGGAATGGATACAGAAAATGTGGTACATTTACACAATGGAGTACTACTCAGCTATTAAAAACAATGACTTCGTGAAATTCATAGGCAAATGGGTAGAACTAGAAAATATCATCCTGAGTGAGATAATCCAGTCACAAAAGAACACACATGGTATGTACTCACTGATAAGTGGATATTAGCCCAAAAAATCAGAATACCCAAAATACAATTCACAGACTATATGAAACTCAAGAAGAAGGAGGACCAAAATGTAGATGCTTCAGTCCTTCTAGAAGCAGGAACAAAATACTCACAGGAGGAAATACAGGGACAAAGAGTGGAGCAGAGACTAAAGAAAAGGCAGTCCAGAAACTGCCCCACCTGTGGATCCATCCCATATGCAGCCACCAAAACCAGTCACTATTACTGATGCCAAGAACTGCTTGCTTACAGGAGCCTGATATGGGTGTCTCCTGAGAACTCTGCCAGAGCCCTACTGATACAGATGAGGATGCTTGC
The DNA here is from genome assembly GCF_011064425.1 of Rattus rattus. NCBI lineage: Eukaryota > Metazoa > Chordata > Mammalia > Rodentia > Muridae > Rattus > Rattus rattus. Next base: position 55,063,768 of record NC_046154.1, read on the forward strand.
AACTAACCATTGGACTGAACACGGGGATCCCAACGGAGGAGTCAGAGAAAGGACTAAGGAGTTGAAGGGGTTTGCAACCCCATAGGAAGAACAACAATATCAACCAACCAGACTCCCCAGAGCTCCCAGGGACTAAACCACCAAACAAAGAGTACACATGGGGGGACCCATGGCTCCAGCTGCATTTGTAGCAGAGGATGGCATTGTGGGGCATCAATATGAGGAGAAGCCCTTAGTCCTGTGAAGGCTTGTTTCCCTAGTGCAGGGGTATGCCAGTGTGGCGAGGTGGGGAGTGGGTTGGTTGGAGGGGGAGAACCCTCATAGAAGCAGAGGGAGGGGATGGGAGAGGGAACAACTGGGAATGGGGATTACATTTGAAATTTAAACACATAAAATATCCAATAAAAGTGCAAAAACGGTAGGTTGCAAAAACTTTATGCGTACTCATAACATATGGTGACCAATTTCTTAACATTCTTGACAACATTGTCAGAAGGCACTGATTACAAAAGCTTGACTAAGATACTCAGCTATAGTTTCTTTATTCTTCTTTCGTACAATAGCTATAATTTTACTAATATAATAGATATATTTTGGAGGCTGTGCAGTTGGTATGATTGAACTGGGTTTTTTTTTGCCACAATCTTGCAGAAAATATATGGATCTCTGATGGTCATTCATTGGTATTTACCCACTTGTAACTTCCTAGGGCCTGTGCTTATTGATCAGTGAGTGCAAAGAAACTTAGACATTGTCCTTGACCTTACCAAATTTTTACCCAAAATGGCCCAGAAGGAGCAGTTGCAGATTTCCCATAATTAGGAACAATCGCATTTCTAGGACCTGAATTTGTGAGTACTGGGCCCACAGGTAACTTCAGTATTTTCAGATTAGTGTCCTGCTGATCTTGGGCAGCCATTTGAGAGACAGTGAGTGCTTTTGCTCAAGGCTGAGAACCACCTGACAGTTCTCCTAGCACTCTGGCTTGTTTGGGAGGCCCAGCAGTTGGTAGGGGACCCAGGAAGAGACTTTATAGTTAAACTCCCTTAAGTGACACAAATATGCAAACCCCAAGGTACTGATGAACCTAGCAGACCCTGTAAGGCAGAAGGCAGTTGGTGAAGGAGGAGGACTTGCCCCCCATGGGGTGAGGGTGTAATTGCCCCTTGGAGCCCGCAGGGAGGAACGGGATTCAGAGGGAGCGCTGTGCTGAGAGCCCGAGGGAAGAGCAGATGCAGATGTGTACCAAGGGCCACCTGGTCACCTCTGAGGGCTAGGGAGGCAGAGGGAGAAAGCAGAAGGAGAAGGGGCCATGGTCCCAATTAGCCCCTCAATGACCTAACTTCCTTCCATGAAGATTCATCCCTGAAAAGTTCCTCTATTCCCAAGAATGAAGAGAAAGCCTTCATTCTTGGCTTTGTAAGGGCCACAGAGGAGATTCCGTAGCCAGGAGTCCACGGGGACGGCTGATTGCTGACTTCATGTGTATTTGCTGATACACACGTGACTTAAGTCACAAGTTGACAGTGCACTAATGGCTTCAAGCAAAGCTTTACCTCTGTTTTACTCAAAAGATTAGAGTTTTCTTTTTTCTACAGTTTAACCTTTTCAAAATTCAAAATGGCGGAAGGGTAGCTGCTGTGGTTCTTCTACTTTGTTCCCAAAGATTCCCCTGTTACTTAGGGCTGACTGGGCTCTGCTTCAGATTATTCTGAACCAGGAGAAGCTGCTCTCTTAAAATAGACATAAAGGGCTTCCAGACCTTTAGACAGTGGCTTTGGAAAAATCTGGTGATAAACTACTGCATCCTCACTTTAGAAGGAAGAGGGAAAAAAAATCCAAAATGTAATTTTCAGTCTTTTGTGTTCCCTCCCTTCCCTGGAAACATTGCACTGGCATTCGGTTTAAAAATGAATTCCTATCTTAATAATAGATTAGCGGCACCGTAGATCTCCCCCCACCCACTTCAGATATATGGAATATCTGTTATCTAAGAAAGTGTTTTGTTCTGTTGCCTTATAAGCCTATTATAAGTTCTGACTCTCTCTCTCTCTCTCTCTCTCTCTCTCTCTCTCTCTCTCTGAATGTGTGTGTGTGTGTGTGTGTGTGTGTGTGTGTGTGTGTGTGTGCACGTAGCGTACAGAGTATGTTTCATGTGGAAATTGGGAGAAATCTGTTCTTCCTCTCCAGAGCGCAGATAGTCTGGTCCTTCAGTCTGACTGGAGAAGCATAAATGCTGCAAGAACATCTTCAGGGTAGTTGATGCCCTTGACAGGTCAATCAGAGGGTAGCTGAAACCGAAGAAGTCATATGCCACAGTGCCAGCGGAAATGAAAATTATACCACTCACACTAACGAGTGCATCTCCAAAGGGACTATTTAGCGGCATTAGAAGTCTCTAAGCAGATGCCTCTGAACTTAAAACACACTTAATTCCCGAGGATTGCCTTGTAATTAATTTACCCAGATAGACTCAGAGAGGAGAGCGCAGACCGAAGCATCATGTTGCTCAGCGGTTTGGAAACTTGAGGGAGCACTAAGATAAATAATTTGATTAAAAAAAATCTAAATACATTTCTTCTATAACAGAAAACCAGTACACAAAAGGAAAATTACTTTCTAATTTTATAGTCTCACCTCCTTTGGGGGGGAAATCTAGCTAGGATGACAGAAAGCATTGCGTGGAGCCGACATCAAAAGAATATCAGTCGTGTTTGGACGCCGCTTCTGTCCCTTCTAACTTGCTGGTCTGTAAACCTCACTCTGAACGTGGGAAGCTCTCCTCGCTGTGCCGGGCCCACACCTGTGGTATACAGCAACAAACAGCCACACATGCCACTGTTAGCACAGCTTGAGTTTCATGAGGCACAGCCAAGTCTCATGTGACTACCGACAGCTGTATTTTTCTAGTATTCAGGAATGCAATTTCAAAAGGGCTCAGTTTTTTAAAGGGTTTTGTTTAACTCTGAGGTTACAAATATTGTTGTCACAGTAGAATGGGCTGCTGTTCTGATAGGGTATGAAATGTTATAGGCTCTGGTGGTGGTGGTGGTGGTGGTGGTGGTGGTGGTGGTGGTGGTGGTGGTGGTGGTGGTGGTGGTGGTGGTGGTGGTGGTGATTTTTCCAGAAACATTTGTTTTTGGTTCACTTGGACCACAGTTTTAAGCTATGTTTCTCTTGAACTTAGCTGAAGGTCTTAACTTTTATAGGCCTTAATAAATAATTAAGCTTAATTACTTATCAAAAAAGCAATCTCGTGTCTTTTATTCAATAAATCTACACTCCAAGTTTACAACCAAGCTCAGCGCTGGGAAAGCTCAGCGCTGGGAGAGAAGATTAAGGAGCTCCACCCCCATCTGCTAAAACCCCACTTCCTGTTGTGGGTGAGGAGAGAAATGGGCAGCAAGTGAGCCATCGCATGGCAGATTCCATAACAGAGAAGGGACATGAGGGACATACTGGAAAGTGCAGTGGATTGTGGGGTAGCTTGGGGAGGAAGTCAGATCAGAACGAGATCCCGATACAGAAATCGAAGTGTTCCAAGTAGAGGGAATCCCCTACACAAAGGTAGGGGCCTCCGCGCATGCTTGAAGGATGCTGAAGAAGCCAAGGTTCAGTTCCCCGCTGCAACGCTTACTGCCTGTGTGGTGTGGGCCTCTTTCCTGCATTTATCACGATAAGCACAGGACAGCTGCTGAAATGAAGAGAGCTGCGCTCGTGTTTAGCATACCAGCATCACGGTACACAAGAGCAGAGTCAACAGTTGTCCACTGGCAGATGAGTGGATAAAGAAAATATCTATCTGATCTCTATCTCTATCTATCTATCTATCTATCTATCTATCTATCTATCTATCTATCTATCTATCTATCTATCTAGTCTAAAGGAATATTTCTCCAGCCAAAACATTTATGGTACCAGGAGTATGTTATATTAAATGAAATAAGTCAGGCATTAAAAAACAAATCCAGAGCTGAGTCAGTAAAGTGATTTCCACATAAGCATGAAGACCTGAGGTCCAGCACCTCTCTTCAAGTGAGAAGACAGGCCCAAGGGAACATGCTTGTAGCTCCAGTGCTAGGGAGGCGAAGACAGACAGAATTATTGGGACTTACTAGCCAGCTAGCCTAGCCTAATTGGTGAGCTCCAGGCCAGTGAGAGACCCCAAGGTGAATGGCTCCTGAAAACAACACCTGATCTTGTCTTCTGGTTGTTACAATAAACACAACATGCACAAACATGTGTCCTTGCATACACACAAACCTTTGTACACACATGTGACCTGCACACACGTGTACTTGCATAATGAATATTGGGGTACAGTTTGATAGAAAGATGAGTTCTAGAACTTTGCCGAACAGTAGTTACTATACTCACAACAACCTCTTGTATGTTTTATAAAGAAGTAGGACAGAGGCACTGGTAGGCTGCAAACACAAAGAAGTGGTTTTTCAAGGCATTTAAGAGGGTAGAAAGGATTGTCTGGTGTGACGATGACATAGTCTGTACTTGTATGGAAGTACCACATTGGCCAAGAGGCTGAGGCAGGGGCATTCTAGGCCAGTCTTAGCAATTTAGTGAGACTCTGTCACAACACAAGTGAAAAATAGGACAGAGCATGTAGTACAGAAGTAGAGCACTTGCCTGTCATCTGCATTGGAGTCTCCACACTGTCAGACCAATAAAACAACAGGGACTTCAGAGCAATCAATGGCATTCCGTGATAGAATTATAACATATGCTCCTAGGGATGGCCAGATGGCTAAGTGGTTAATCCAGAGGGCTGGGCTTGATTCCCGTCTCCCACATGGTGGCTCACAACCATCTATAACTCCTGTTCCAGGGGATCTGGAATCTTCTTCTGATCTCTGTGGACACTCCATGCATGTGATGCACAGACATACATGTATGCAAAAATACTCTTACACGTAAAATAATAAAAATATCACAAATAAACAAATAATCTTTTGCTGTGTATACATGTCAGTCTCAGAGTTTTCGTTCAGAATCTATAGCATGTTTTCTGTACCTTCCATTACGATTGCAGAATAAGTCCCTTGAGATTTAAGAAATAGACACGCAGCACACCATGCAACACCTGATCAGTAGATGTTATGTAGATGGTGCTGTCTGTGACTATGCCGTTCCTTCAGAGGGCCATGGTACATCACTCCTTCCTGCACCTTGCCTCAGCCAACTTTGTATCCACTGTCTTTTCTCACACACCTCAGCAAAGGCTGTGGATCCACTGGGATAGAGCTTCTCACTTCCGTATCTCTCTCACCTGGGTACCAGGTTGAGATGCAGAGTTTTCAGTAGGTCCAGGTGGGTGTATTTCTAAGGAGCCTCTGGGCGATGCTGCTGGTATCAAAGTGGTAAGGCAGAGTTTCCCAGCATGCTCTATGCATTTCTAGCAATCTTCCATAAAAGCCATGTCTACTGGTCCACAGACCACGCTTTGAGTAGTGAGGGTCTCAAGCGACACAGAGAGGTCCATTTTTAAAAGTCCTTCAATGTTGGTATCAGGAACCACTTTCCCCTCCAGCAGTGATGTCACCTGGTCACCCCGCAGCTGACGGGGACCAGTGCATCTGTTGCCATGGCAACGCCCATACATTCCCAGCATACATTTGGTTAGGTCCCACCTTCACCTGGAAGCAGTTACGTCACAGTTTAAATAAAAGGCAGACCCTTTCTGCCCCCTTCCTCTTTTTCTCTCTTCTCTCTCTCTTCCCCGCCTCTTGTCTCTGTCGTCCTCAATAAACCTCTTCCACACGGGACTGAATTGGCCTGGTGTGGTCTGTTCAGATGGGAGCGGTGATTCTATCGCCATTCAACAAGAAGAGCTTGGCTTCTTCCCACTCTTTTCTTTATGTAATAATTGGTCCCAGCCACACTCTACTCGTTTGTCTTTTTCTGAAGATGTCTATTGCTACTGTGGGATGCTCCACCCAAGTCCCCACCTTCTTTGTGATCCACGTCTCCCCATAGTTCTCACCTAGATCGAGGTATGTGTTCCTTCACCTCTGCTTCTAACCCGCTAGCTGTAACTACACTATACCGTTATTTGCACACATGGTTGCTAGCATATCAGAAGGAAAGCAGGCTGTTGGCAATAGCTGTTGCATCCATTTCATATGTTGTCATAACCAAGTGCAACAGACTCAAATGACTTAAGACAAGGCAAGTTCACGCCTCCTGAAATGCCCACTGAGACCGTTCCAAGCCTGGCTCCAAGTTCCTGGAAGTTGCTGGGAATCTTGGACACTCCTTGGTTATGGATCCATCATTCCAGTCACTGCCTCTGTCATCAGATGCCATTCTCACCTCATCTCTTCTTCTCTTTCCCCTTTGGAGAAACCAGATACCATTGAGAAGATAAGGACTTCAGTTATTGATGTAGAAGTCCTCTCTGTTCTGGCATGACCCCATCTTAACTGTGTCTGCCATGACCCTGTTGACAAAAGGCATCACATTTGGGAGTTTGGGGAAGGGCATTTGAGGGGAATACTGTTGAAATCACTATAACCGCCATCAAATTCCTGGTACATTGGCCTTGGTAAGAACTAGACCAGTGTGTGGTCATGCATTTGAATGCCGTGTAGATGACACTAATACCTGGGATGAATCTAAGAACTAAGAACTCAAGGTCTCTGTGTCCTGTGCCCCACAGAGAACTGTGTGGATGAGGTCAGCAGAGTGAAACAGGCAGATTTCCCCAGCCCTATCAGTCTTGTAGCAGATATGGTGGTTGGCCTTTGTATAGATACAGATATTGGCACTGCCTGGTATTTAATTTTTTTGGAGACAGGATCTTGCTGTTTAGTCAAGATTGGCATTGAATTTGTGATCCTCCTGCCTCAGCCTCCTGAGTATTCATTACGGTGTGTGCCACCACATTTCTAACTGTCCTAGGTATTGGGACATGTTTATGGAGACTCCATATCTAATTGTGTCCCTACAAAGTCTCCGGGTACCAGGTCATCTCAGCTTCTTGATCTGAGGAAGAAGGTTTAAAATTCTTCGATGCAAACTTAGTTGTCAGATATGAGTTTGCCTTTCAAGCAACTGTATTTAAATCAGTCTATAGTTGTGACTAGGGCTGCATGTTTTCTAAAGTTTATTTTTATTCTCTGTGCATGTATTTTGCCTATATGTATTGTTCGTACATCACATCCATGCCTATCACCCATAGGGGCCGGAAGACATTAGATCCCCTAGAACTGAAGTTATGGGTGTCTGTAAGCCACCATGCAAGTGCTGGGAACCACTGAGCTATCTCTCCAGCCCCTGTGAGTACACATCTTGAAGTTAAGGAGGCCTGGGTTCACATCCCAACTCTAACATTTATTAAAAGCAAATGGTCATCCGTGCATGGCAATGCAGCTCTAATTCCCAGAGAGAGGAGGCTGAGGCAGAAGGATTAGAAGTTCAAGGTCAGCTACAGAATGAAACCATGTCCGAAAAGTTGTCATTCTTCTGTCAGACTCACTTTTCTCATCTGTACATTGGGATGGTAATGATGGATCGCTTCTCCTGGGGGTGGTACGGTGGTAAAATAAGATGGTGGCGTGAGGGAAATACCTGGCACAGGTACCAGAGAGGACACTCCGTGGGAAGAAATGTCTACCTCACTTATTTCAAACCCAAGCTTGATACACGTACCACACTGTACTTCCGGTGGACTGGAGCTGTCTCATCTGGGAAGGAAGGTGTCGGTGGAGAAGAGAGTGATAGCAGTGTTCGGTACTGCATAGCATGGGCTTTCATAAATCATCCTGCTGTGGCACTCTTCAAACTAGCAGATGAAATGGCATCTTTTGGCAACTGAACATTTATAAATTAAATTTATCGATACACATGGTCCTGGTTATTATTTTAATCCTCCTCTCTCGGTGTTCGAAAAGAAAATATAAGTCTTGTGTTTACTTCTGTTTGTTAATGCTTTGATAAATCGTACATTTTTAGTATTCTATCAGTGGCAAAAGTCTAATTGCCGTATTGTATTCTGATTTATTTCTTCCTTTACTTTCTTTGCATCTGCAGCTCAACAAATGAGTCTCTGAAGAGGGATATGTTATGATACAGTGTCAGTGAAATTAATCCTGATCAATTTTAAAGTTCACGTTTTTATTTGATGACTTTCAGGGGAATCACTAAACTGGGGTTGACTTGGTCTCTTCTTTTGTTGTTAAACATTGTTGTTTGAAAGCAGAAGAGCAGAGTAAAAAACAAGCAGGATCCTCCTGCCTTTCCTAGCACTGCTCCTTTCTGAAGAAAGGCCACAGCATTCCCTTGCTTGTGGAGAACAGGTTCATTGGCCAAAAAGACCCCAGGTGGCTGGCTCTGCCTGGCTGGTACCTGGCCTCTTATGAGACAGGGTGTTCGATCCTATCAAAACCAGCAGAACCAGGAGCTCTTGAGACCTGACCCCTATATCTTTCCAGTGCCTTGCTATGTTTCCAGTTTTTTTTCCTTCTCAAAACAACTGTTGCCTCCTGTCTGCGTGGTATTTCATACATGTGAGCCCTGGGACCGCGAAGGTGTGCAGAGAGGAGAGCTATTTTGCTCAGGGCACACAGTGGACAAGGATTGGGTACTAATTACGAATAGGTAGTTACCTGTTCCTCATCAGAAAAACGAAGGACAGGCTTGCACCCAGATAAATCTGTGTTGGAACTGCATATTGCTCAATAGGGATCATAATTAAAAATGAAATCTAGGTAATATGCTGCACTTACATTTTAATGTGGACATTTAAGGTCTTTTATATAATTTCTCATATAAATTTTCACGTTCTAGCACAAAATGGCATGGCGTACAGTTAACTGCAAAAGATAAGCAGTCTAAGAAACATCTGTGCTCTCCCACCATTGAATGCAGCTTTTCACATAAAAAAAATATTTTTGCATGTAATTTTGATAGCATTTATAATGATTTTAATTCTTACAGGCCTTATTCATATATTTCTGACTTTTGCTCTAGCATCTACTTAGTTCTCTACTTATTCATGTAAAATAATTCTGAGAAAAAAAACACAAAGAAATAATGTGATTTCTAGAAAAAACCTTAATGCACACGGTGTAGGTAACTACAGCATTCAAATACGTGTGGTCATTTTGGTGTTTGAAAAGTACCCTAAGACATTCCTGTTTTGATAAACTGTATCTCATGGTAACCCAACGTTAATACTGAAGGAAAATGTCAGGTAGTTTAATTGGAATTTGGAGAGGATGGTTTCTGCTGTGACCAGTATTTGATGACTGTGAAATAAATTCCACTTATCTACGTTCAGATCCATCCGTGTACAGACAAGTTTGAATGCTCGCCACGAGAGTGCCCTAATTGTTTAGAATGCCCTTCCCTGTGTATCTCCCTTCCGGCATGACTATCCAAATCAGATCTCCAGGGCCTGGGCTCACTTTAAAATCCCAGGATTCCTTGGTTGCTTCATTGTTCTCGAAACAAACCGATTTTATTTTTTCCCTCTTTTTTTTTTTTTTATCGTTAATGTCAAGCAAACATTTATTTCAGGTGCAAAGCCTCGGGATATGTTAGTGAAAACAGTGGCCAGGCTGTTGTACCGCTTTCTGCCCACTAAGTGGGTGGGAAAAGGGTGCTCTGACCCTCTTACCCTTCCCACCAGTCTCCCTAACAGCTTTGGCCTTCGGGTCAGCTCAATTTCCCCTCCACTGAGTGGCCATTACTGTGCCTGCCTGGTGATAAATGCTTTTTGTGAGAGACTGCATTGCCGCCAGCTAGCACTAGGGAAGTCTGCCACCCGGGCCAGCCAGCCAGACTAACGTGCTGGCCCGCCATGGGCCCGTTACCTAGCAACGTGCCTGGTCTCACCAAAATGAATAGACCGACAAACAAAAATGAAAAGCAGCGAAAACGAGTCAAAGTACAAGGGGCGAGGAGGTTAATATTCTTCTATCAAATAACTTCGTTTTAGAGAATTGCGTTTTAACCTTTTTCCCTCCCAAAGCCAGTGGAGACATGTATGGGAAATTAAATTAGGTCACATTTGTATTTTTGAAGAATGTTTTCTTTTATTAAAATATTCTTTCTCGTCCTAACTTTCCTAACTTTCTCCAGTGGTATAAGAAGTTACTTCAGATTGAATCATAACATGCTGTCCAAGTATCTTACTTATTTTTCTGTCACCCACTGTGTGGCTTTGGTCAGGTAGCACATGCTTACTGTTATTCGATAACCGTAGCAGAGGTGACTTAGGAATGGCCAGAGGTTGAGGCAAATGGTTGAATGCCAAGGAAAGACTAACACTCGGTTTCCTCAAACCCGAACACGATCGACTCTTAGTCTACAACCTAGAATAAGAAGGTTCCCTACAGATTAGAAAAACAAACAAACACAACAAAACCTGTGCTCAGTTAAATACTCAGCTTAAAGGTTAGAGTCCTTCCCAAATATCAGCTGCTGGCGTGCGTGCGTGCGTGCGTGCGTGCGTGCGTGCGTGCGCATGCGCGCGTGTGTGATTTTTTTTGGGGGGGGTTCTTATATACATAATGCCCTTTATAACTATAATACCACCTCTTTTTTTAGATTAAAAAAAGGAATATGTGAGTAATCCCAGACCTCCAGAGACAGAGGTAGGAGGATTTCTGTGAGTTCAAGGCCAGCCTGGTCTAAATAGGTAGTTTCAGACCAGGCAGGGCTACGTAGAGAGACCCTTTCTCAAAATCAGTCCAACAATTAAATAAAATAGATGATTTACTCAACAAAACCATTTGATGGTTGCCTCTCTTCTTGTCTACCAATCTTAATTACCCCCACCTCCTATTTACAGAAAGATGACTGCGCATACACAAACACACTGCTCATAACCTCTTCAGGGTCCCACCTCCCGCCCTCACAGTCCACCAGCCTGGCTCAAACCACCACCTGCATTGCGTCATAGCCAGTCTCCCCTCTGGGTCTTCCTGACTCTAGTCACTGCCAGTTGACTCAAGGGTCCCAAGCCCTTTGTAAAATCCTCATTTGACCCCTACTGGGACTCAGAGTCTCCCTTCAAGCCTGTCACATCTCTCACCTGTAATCCCCTTGCTCCTCTGAAACGCCATGCTTCTGAACGAGCACCTTTCTTTGTGTAGAATGTACCTGCTGGGTCCACTTTGCTCCAGGAAATTCCTCATCCCTTTTTACATTCATGTTTTCTAACCCCAGGCAGAGAGCAAGCTATTTCAATTGGCCCTCCCCGCCCCTTCTCTGCAGGGCACTGTCTCACCTTGAGCAAGTCCTGCGCCATGCCTCCTCTAACCTGAAATATGAGGTTAACAGCACCTACCTCACAGAGCTGCTGGGGAGGGTAATGAGTTACCAACACAGAAGTGCTTGACACCTAGCCCAGCATTGCCACCAGCTCTCAACAAACATTGTAACATCTCCAGGACAGCATCTGGGAGACGGCACTGTTCACCTGCCTGTCTCACCCCTGGGATGATAAGATTCAGGGAGTCTGCTTTCTTTAGTTTCACCCTTGTTAGAGGAACTCAGGAAGTCTTCCCTATAGAAAGGAGGGAGGGAAGGAAAGAGAGGAAAGAAGGGAAAGTGGAGGGAGGGAAGGAAGGAGGGAGGAGAGGAGGGAGAAAGGAAAGAGGGAAGGATAGAGAAAGGAAACAAAGTTTCTAAGGCTTCATTGGTTAACCAGGGATCTGGCTACTTCAACTTGCTTTCTCCTCAGCAAACCTTTGCCCACCCCTTCCATTCACCTAGTAGCCTTTGCTTTTAGGATGCTTGCCAACAGAAGTGTTCTTTTCTCCCTCTCTACGCCTATTGGAAAACCATCATAAACTCCATTTTATTGCACGGGCTGAACTTGAACACTTAAATTCCAGAGTGTCCTGGAAAACCCCTGTAAAGTGACGGTGCTATTTTTTTTTAGTTTCACGGCTGTTGGATTTAGCCTCACTGTAGATTGCCTGTAAACTTTACAGGGTTCAATTTTTAAGCCAGCTCGCCCTCCGACTACTCACTCTTCCCACCCCGAGTGGAGTCAAGTTTTTACTTGAAAGTGGAAAGAATATGCTTATTTATCTGTCACCTACAAAAACTCAAGGCAAGCACAAATCAGAATTTTTTAAAGGAGTCACAGGCATGCAGCCCGACTGTGGGATAAAATCCCAGGTGCCGCAGACTCCACATCACAATGATGATTCTCATAACACGAAGAAGAGGCAGGATAGAGGAAGCAGACCAGGGGTGTGGCTATTGTTTCCACACAGAGAAATCACTTCCAGGAAGATACTCAGTAGAAGATGGAACTTTTTGGTGAATTTAAAAGCCTGACAAGCCTGTTTTTATTTTATTTTATTTTATTTTTTCTTTAAAGAAAGACAACAGTCCTTATTTAAAAAAAAAAAAGAAAAATCAGGCTTCTGGCTTTGGAGTCAAAACCACCAGGAGAAGAGTCTTTAATAAGACAGTTGTCCTAGTTGGAGTATTTAACTTTTCTGACCCTCGATTTTCTTATCTATAAAAGGGGGGTGTTCTTGGGGATTGAATGGGGCAGCACGTGCCATCTCAGCAAAACGCTACCTCCCCTGTCCAGGTTTCAGGTTTTTATTCTCCTCTCCCTCCCTCTCCCTCTCCCTCCCTCTCCCTTTCCCTCTCCCTCCCCCTCCCTCTCTCCCTCTGTCCCTCCCTCCCTCCCTCTCTCCCTCTCCCCCTCCCTCTCCCTCTCCCTCTCCCTCTCCCTCCTCCTCTCCCTCCCCTCCCTCTCCCCTCTACATGACATAAACTGTAGACACACTATCCCAGGCTGAGGTCTGTCAAGATATACTGAGTTCCCAGAGTCAAACTCCTCCCTAAAGCTCTGATTCCCGGTTGGCTGTTCTCCTCAGTTCCCTCTTGATTGTTGGCATTTTAGAAGTTGAGGACTATACTGGGAGCATGCAGGGTACCGGAAATATCAAATGTGGTCATGAGCCAAATAACTTCAGTTGACAGACTGAACATATGGTATCCGTAACAGAGAGTGTAATAGAGAGGCTAGAGAGAAGGTCCATGGTTAAGAACACTTGATGATTAGCAGAGGACCCAGGATCAATTCCTAGCACAGACACGGTGGCTCACAGCTACCTGGAATGCCCTCCCCTGAACAATTGCCTGTCGTTTAACCAGGGATCTGATGTCCTCTTGAGTCCTTTTGGGCACCAGGCATGCATGTGATGCACAGGCTCACATGCAGGCAAACATTCATACACATAAAATAAAAATTAAATCCTTTTAAAAAGGTTTATAAGGCAGCTGAAAAGTTCCTACGACCTGGGGCTGCCATGCATATTTCTTGACTCATGTACCTGTGAGATGAGATGAATGCAGACAAAACTGCTGCCCAGGCACATACAATAACACGCTGCACATAGATCCATAGTAAATGACTGCTGCTGGCTTCTGTGTTTACTACGCCAATGTTCATCAGTGCAGTCTTCCTATCTACCTTTGAGGAGCTTTCTAGAAAGCAAATCCTACATGCGGGGCAGCCTTACACATCTTGAACTCGCTCCATGTCCTGATAGCACCAGGAACTGTGAAACACCCCCATACCCACATGTGTGAGAGCATCCTCTGATGTGCACACAATGAAACCATCTAATGATGTGGCTCCCACAATATGTCCCCATAATTAACGGCACATGTCTGTGGTTGGCTCATACGTAACTTGAGACTCGAACCCTTGCTTCTCAGCCTTCTACCTTGTATCATTAACAACTATTCTTTATCCACCCATGGGACAGACAGTTATTTGGGGACTAGGATGGCATTAGGAAAAAACGGTCAGTCTTAGAGTCACACAGATGGGATTCGAATCCTGCAAATCCTTCCCTGGGCTTACGTGCCCATCAGCTTTAGGAAGCTGACAGTCCACTCAGTGCTCTCAACCACCAGTGTCCTCGTCCACCAAGCAGATGGAACAATCTGAACTATTGAGCCCTGTCGTCACCTATTAAGGCCTTCACATCCACTATCTTACCTCCTGCTTCCAGTCACTATGTCATTGCTTTTCCTATAGACAGAAGCTGTGATTTGGATCAATGCTCTGCTTCCTGAAGGTCCATGTGTTAAAGGCTTAGTCCCAAGGGTAGTGCTATTTGGAGGTGATGGGCCCAGTGGGGACTCTTTGAAGAGAGTTGTGGACCCAAGCCTGCTACCGTTCCTTTCTCTCTTTGGTTCCCTGGCCACTAGGTGAGTACATTTGCTCTCCATTGACATCCCCAAGATATGCTACCTCCCTACAATGGGCCAATTGGTCATGAACTGGATCATGAACTCCAAAGATGTAGGCCAAATAAGCCTCTTCTTTTTTAAAGTCGATCATCTCAGGTATGTGTTACAGTCACAGAAAGGTGACTACTACAGTCACAAAGGCCACTGTGTTGCTGCTAGTCCAGAGTCCAGGCAAGATGTTTCCATGTTCTTGGCCTATTTACGGTTCAAGAAGTTGAAATGAAGGTTTATACATTTGCAAAGTAGCACGGGAGCTTTACTCGAAGCAAAAAGGTATTAAAATTAGAAAGGAATGTGTGGTCAAGACTGGCAGAAGGGCCACATGAGTGAGCATCCTCAGGGCCCCCAGGTTACATCCGGTGATCCTTCTGTGTAGGGTCTGAAGAAAGGACAGACTAGATACTAAGGGGTGTGGCTTGGGTGGTACTCTATTTTGACTGATAGATGAGGTCATATTATTTTTTCTACTACACATTCCCCTTTCCTTAGGGAACTAAAGAATGTATTTTTAGCCATATGTATACCTATTTACGGGTAGGTATCAGATGGAAAATGGGAGGTTTTTCTCTAAAAGTTCACTTGACACAGTTTTGCCTTATTGTGCATACATCCAAAACTAGTTCAGACTGGATCAGTCTCCTATCTTCCATACCATGTTGCAAAAGTGGAGGAAGAGTGAATAGAATCTAAGTCTGATGGTCTTAGAGTTTCTGTTCGGGATGACCAAAAGCAACTTGGAGAGGAAAGGGTTTATTTCAGATTACACTTCTCAGATCATACTCCATCATGGGGGGAAGTGAGGACAGGAACCCGGAGGTGGGCGATGGAGCAGAAACCATGGAGGAACTGCTTACTGGCTTGTTCTCCACGGCTTGCTCAGTCTGCTTTCTTTTAGCACCCAGGACCACCAACCCAGGGGTGACATTGCCCACAGTGAGCAGGGCCCTCCCAAATTACTCAACAGTTAGGAAAGTGTCCTACAGGCTTGCCCACTAGGCACTCAGAAGAGGGTATTTTCTCAATTGAGAACCCATCTTTTTCAAATGACTCTAGCTGAGTCAATAGCTAGCATGGAAGGACACAAGGACTTCACAGAGCACTGTCTTCACTGGGTGTTGGGAATTCTGCCAGTCACAGCTGCTTCTCTTCCATTAGCATGGACGCACTGGGGACATCAAACCTGGTTCAGAGTCAGCCTCTGGGTGACAGGACAGTTGAAGTAAGGAAGCATAGGGAGTGCTTTATCAACCTTGGGCCTCAGTTGGCTTGGGCTATATACATATCATTTTTTCTAAAGGTAAGGCACTCACCAGAGGGCACTATCTACATATTCACAGTGGTGGTTACTGTTTGTCACCTCGATGACAGCTAGAGTCATCTGGAAAGAGTGGTCCTTAATTAAGAAAGCACAACCATCAGGTTGGTCTGCAGGCAAGCTTGTAGGGCATTTTGTTGACCCTTGATTGACATGGGAGGGCTGCTCACAGCGGGCAGTGCAACCCCTGGATTGGTGGTTTCTATAAGGAAGCAGACTGGGCAAGCCATGGAGAACAAGCCAATAAGCAGCACCCCTCCCTGGTTTCTGCTCCAGTTCCTACTTCTAGATTTCTGCACTGAGCTCTTGCCCTGAATTCCCTCAGTGATGGAGCATGGCCCAAGAAGCAAAAACTGAAACAAACTCTTTCCTCTTCAAGTTCTTATCACAGCAATAGAAACTCCAGCTAAGACACTCTTTCTTCCCTCCTCCCTTCCTTCTTGTCCTCAGTCTTAGGTGTCTAGATAGTGAGAGCACGAAAACAAAGAGATAATTAGAAAGGGACAGAAGACAGTCAATGTGTATCACAGCTCTTCCTGAGGTGGCCCTGCATTATGTCTCTGAAATCAATTTGGGTGTCCAACACTCTGCTGTGTGGTTAAGAAGGTCCTGTAATTAACCTGAATTTTAAGTGGTTTTCATCTCTCTTCCTTTGTATTGACACTTTTTAATTTGTTTCCTTGTCCCTCACTCTTTTTCTCTCCTATGCACATACCCAGCCCTTAATAATGAACAGACTCATGTAATTATAATGTCTCAGTTCCATCAAGGGCTGGAAAGTAGCTGTGAGCTCCACCGGTGACTCAAACAATGCTCCAGCTTCTTACCAGTGTCTTGATGGAAACTTGGCTTCAACAGACTCTAGATGTGCTATACCTTTGCTCCAAAAAAGGGGAGCTTTTCATAGTTTATTCTCCATTATAATCACTGCTGATATTTCTCCATGACCTGGGAGTGCTATCCACAGGATGTCTGGAGAAATATTATAGCAGCTTAGAATGGGAGTAACTTACATGTGTGATGAGTCTTGAAAAGGGAACTCTTGGTACCAAGGAATTACTTTCCATTGACCCTAATGAATTATTTCACAAACTTTCTGGGAACTGAATCAGTTATCCCCAAAAGAAAATGTGGCCATGGAGAGCATAGGACTTTGGATACTGTACACACTGTGTCTGTTGTCGACAATGCTAACATGTAACCATAGTTTGGTCCTCAAAACCATCCAAAGGAAGTAGAATTGGTTCCATTCTTTAGATGAGAGAAATGGAGATATTTTGTGACTTCACAGTTATCAGGTGGGATTCAGGCTCACATCTGAATGGCTCCAGCAACATTCCACGTTCTACTGTATTACAGAATAAAATCCTCCAGCCATTGGTCCAGACAGAGTAATTGGTTTGGGAGAGAGTGCAGGGGTTGGGTGGGTAGAAACGATGTGCTGTAGGGAATGAGAATGAGGACTTGAAGCAACTGTCCCCAGCAAAGAGTTCTGGGAAGTTCTGCTCACAATCTTAGGGTCAGAGGCGTAGAATAGGTCCTTGGTGGTTGGAATGCTGGATGAGAGCAAGGCAGGGTCCTGGGGTACCCAGCTGGTAATGGGAAATACCATTGAGATTCAGAGTAGGCAATGGATGCTGAGACTTGACTCATTTGGACCCAATCACATACCAACAAGGCTGCCATTGACTAGGGAAGACTCAGAGAAATTCCACCCAGGCTTTCTACCACCAAGGAATTCACAATGGGATTGAGAAATATGTGTGTGCTCTGTGCTGTGAATTTGCAGTGTGAGGCCATGTGGGAGAGTAGTGAGGACTAAACATGGGCCACTTGCCTCTTCCTTCTAACCCATTCATCACAGGAGAGTTAGCAGCCCAATAGCTAAGAAGTCCCTCCCTCCCACCCTAGTCTTCCTCCCCATACTCTGTGATGCGCTGTTCTAATTCCCACAGCACACTGAGTTACTAAGACTCTGTGAGTCCTTATCTTTCCAAAGCTAGGCAGATAGATGTCCATATCCACCAGAAACACCCTTTGACTGTTGTAACAGCCTCTAAGATCATAGTGTAGTCCACATTTCCAGGAAGCCTACCCTGATTCTAACTCCATTTGCTGGGCCTACAAGACAACAGACAAGTTGTTGCATGGCTACCACTTATCTTGCACAAGCAGTGTGTTATTGGATCATTTGATTCGAATAATTGTTAAAATGAATCCTGTACCTGCAAGGCTCATTGAGAAGGCATGGGTAGAAGATCCCCCCAAACCAGGATTTGGTTGCATGACAAATGGTCACATGAGAAGTCAAAATGGCTTCTTGCTCCACATAGCAATTCTGCTCACAATTTCTGCAGAGACAAATATCTTTGGGAATATGCCCAACTTCTCTAGACTAGTCGTTTCTTGGCTTTCCTAAAGCTATGACCCTTTAATACAGCCCCTAATGTTATGATAACCTCCAATCATAAAATTACATTTGTTGCTACTTCACAACTGTAATTTTGCTACTACTGTGAATCACGATGTAAGAATTTTGGGAGACAGAGGTTTGCCAAAGGGGTCACCACCCACAGGCTGTGAACCACTGCTCTAAACCCAATTAATGCCTTACTGTGTCCCTGATGCCACAGCAGGATTCTGACATAAACCACCTAATTTCTGCTCGCTTCTTTGTGCTTGCCCTTTCTAGATGTACCAGCATGAAGGCAGGAAGCTCTCTGTCTGCTTCATCACTATATATTCAGAACAACTCTGCCTGGCACAAGGTGGGTGTAGGCAAGAGAATATTCATGCCAAAAGATTACGGGCCCGAAGGCACACTCCTGTAATCCTAGTACTCTGGATGCTGAGAAGTAGGCCGTTGACTTCCAGTGCAACCTAGGCTATGTAACATACATAGTTCAAATCTCAACTATGTAGTGAGTAAGACTCTGTTTCAGAAAGAGATTTTGAAGCTTATCAAATTTTTAATTTTGGTTTTGGTTTTGAGACAGGGTTTTTCTGTGTAGCCTTGGCTGTCCAGGAATTTACTCTGTAGACCAGGCTGGCCTTGAACTCAAAGATTTGCCTGCCTCTGCCTTCTCAGTGCTGGGATTAAAGGCAGGAGCCATCACCACATTGCTCACAAATTTTGTCTTAGAGCCCAGTGTTAGATATAATTCTATGTTCGTGACAGGAGGGAATTAGGACACTTGGCACTTCTTCATTGTCCCTCTCTTCCGTCACTACTTTCCCTTGAACAGAAACTCGTAATCCATAATCACAAGCGGCCATCACGAAGCTTCTGTGTCAGTCACACGGCTGCGCCCTTGGCTCTGTGGGGCTGATTTCAGAGCTCTTCAGCCACATCATTGGAACCGCAAAAGAGGCTTGGCATGAGAGGCCAAGTTGATGGAGAGTAAGCGGCCAACGTGGTATAATTACTCAGATCTAAATGAGTGCCAGGCCACCCGGCCATGGGCTAGCTGCTCCGTTCTCCATTGAAGTCCAGCTTTGACAGGTGGTCAGGTTACTTTAAAAAAAAGAGATACTCTCTCTCCAGGAGTGAGTTGCTGAGTACTACAAAGAGAAGCCACACAAGGAGGCTAGTTCACAGAATTCACGGAAGTGGCGTGGCAGACTCTACATCTGCCTTCATCCGGGGCCTTTGTGTCACGGCGGACTCTACATCAGCCTTCATCCGGGGCCCTTGGCACCCCTGACTGATGCTTTTGTAGATGTTTTCATGATGCTCCGTCTTGCTGGAGAAAAATAAACCTTGAGCAGAAACTGGAGGACCAATAACTCCAAAGACCCGTCTCAAAGCTGATCCTGAAGGGACTGCAAAAATGCTCGCAGGTGTGTCCGCCTTTTGGATGTTAAGACATGATGTTGTCCTGCGTGGACAAAGTTCATGCTGGAGAACCACAGATTCTGTTAAAAACAAACCGCATCGTGTTTGTGCAAGTTTCCAGTTTTGTGTTGGGCCCATTTTGTAGCTGTGCTTGGGTTCCTGCAGTCTGTCGGTGCTGGGATTATAGACGTGCACAGCTCTGATCAGCTCTGTGATAAGGATTTTAGGCCTTTGGTTGTACACTACTCTTGATAAAGAAATAACAAAGATAACGCTGCCACTAGTAATTACCTTGCAGTAGCTTTATGCACACTGTCATGTTAACTCACGAAACAGACTCGTCAGGTGGGCACTGTTTTATTTGCATTTTGTGGGTGAGAACACTGAGATTCAATGAGATTAGGGGACGTTAAGATGGCCGCAGGACTAATGAGCTGTGAATTGACGGTTTAAAGCCAGATGCCTGATTCCCAGAATCCTCTACTTCTAAGCCCAAGAACAGGACATGGGAAGGAATAATCAGGAAGACTAGCAAGCCTACCTTTGACTCTCAAAAGGATGTGGCACCACCCAGGAACCACTTTGCTCACAGATTTTTATATGAAGGATGAAGGTCGACAAGGAAGTAAAACCTTATATGCAACACCCAGACAGCAAGCTGCAAGTCTAGCCTCTTAGTGCTCTGAGCAGGTCACTCTTGGGGCTTCAGTTGGCAAAGCCAATGTTCACAGTGTCACCCAGGGGAAATGTGAGCAGCCCGTGTTTCTTATACTAGTCACTGGGATGTCGGGCTGCTGTGGCAATAACGTCTGCAGGTCAGGAGCTCAAGCACTCCTGATTACTCAGGCCAGTTGCTCTTCCGAGGCTCTTGGCCTCTTGTTGCTCCCCTTGTCTAGACTGGTGATAGCACTGTGTGGAGAGGGGAACTTGGCAAATCCTACCCCTTGGTTCCTAAAGGTTTCCTTCTGCAGTCAACATGTGACTTGTTTACATTAAAAAAAAAGTATCCTCAAACTAATTTCTGAGTGTGTGTTGGTGTGTGTGTGTTGGTGTGCGTGTGTGTGTTGGTGTGTGTGTGTGTGTGTGTGTGTGTGTGTGTGTGTGTGTAACTAGGGACTAGCTGGGAATACAAAGTAGAAACATTGGTAAACAACACTGTTGGCTCCTATATCAACTGCTCAAGGCATACCCAGTGTTTTATACCAGAGCAGATAAAGCCATTTAGTTCATAAACTAATCTGAGGTTATTCTGAGCACACGATTTCCTGCTCTCTGCAAATGTTTGTCTCTCAGTCTTGAACTTCCTGGAGGTGGTAACAAGTCTCCTCTCTGCTTGCCCAGGGTTATCTATCAACAGCTCTGTCTGGTCTGTCATCATGAAATGTCATTACCTGTGTGGCCTGAGCAGCAGACGCTGTTTTCTCACTGTTGTAGAGGCTGGAAGAGCAAGCTCAGGCTGTGGATACCACTGGTTTCTGCTGAGGACTCTTTCTCCTCCCACTTGGCCACCTTCTGCTGTGTCTTCCTATGTCCTATCCTTGTTCCTGGTCACAGTCCTCCTGTGCCTTGTCCTTGCTCCTGCACACAGAAGCAACGAAGTCTTTGGCACCAATCTTATCAGGTCTGAGCCCTGCCCTTATTATCTTATTTAGTCTTTTTTTTTTCTTTTTTTTTCTTTTTTTTCGGAGCTGGGGACCGAACCCAGGGCCTTGCACTTGCTAGGCAAGCGCTCTACCACTGAGCTAAATCCCCAGCCCCATCTTATTTAATCTTAATTTTAATATTTTCACTCAAACACAGCTATAGTGGAGTTTAGGATTTCATCTTACAAACCAGTAGGACCTCGATGTATAAATTAGGGACCATGGATGCAGCTTCTCACAGCATGGTAGACCTCAGTGTTTCTGAATGAATGATTCCAGTCAGCCCCCAGTCTTCCTTCTGCTCTTGCACTTCTCTCTTCTCCTCTCCAGCACGCACTAGGCTGTGTGCTCTTTCCAGGCTCATCCATCGGTGAGGATGGGGCTAGCATCTTCTCCCTGCTGTGCTGCATCCTTTGCCCTTCCAGGCTTGACACTTCTCTTTCGTTTCTGAAACATTCATCCCTTCCCTAGGAAGGTCCTGACCATGTACAATTATAACTGTCTTGTACACGAGACCATCATCTATTGTGATCTGTGAGACGCCAAAGATCAGAGACGGATCTGTGTGAGATGGCTAATTCATGACGGGGCTCACGTTTTGCACTCCCATTGACTATGTGCTATCCACGCCTAACACTGGGGCTGCGCTAACAGCGGGAGGATTGGACCAGTTACCGTGTTTGTCATTAAAGCATTCAAAAAATGAGGGTAGCAGTCTTCTCTCGGCTTTGCTTCCTTCCCTCTCAGTGGAGATGCCCATCTGGCACCAGCAGCCTCGTGCCACTGTTTTTGGAGTCCAAGCAGCCCTCTAGGAGGACTGGAAACTCACTATTGCATCCTGAAGCCGGCTATGAGGTAAGGTCAGGAACATAGTACTTTTTAAAGGTTTGTTGAATGATGGAATAGTGACCCTACACCTTAGAGCATCACTTTCTGGGCTTCTGGAACTTTAAAGAGGAAAATGTGATTCAGAAGATTCTCTCAGATTCCAAATGATGGCTGCCGTTTTAAAAATTGTTGAATCCCCACTGACTATCTAACCCAGAAGGCTAGGCTTGATCCCTGGATGTCACTTGGCAGCCCAGCATAGTACCCATCGCTTGGTTCTGCGATCTGCCATTACTTGTCTGCGTATTATTTCCTGTTTAACTTCCGTCTCTTTGCCTTTGCTCAGCAGATCTTCTAGAGCTGGTTTCCAATTCTGTAAGAGGAAAAGCCCACTCATGTTGATGATTTGAAAGAAAACTGTGGGTTCTGGGCACGTGTGCAGGTCTGTCGTTCTGGGAAGAGGGCTCGGAGTTGGTGAGAGGCCCTGACTGGCTCTTCTGGTCTATTTGGGCAAACCCACCTGGCTTCTGGCAAGGCGAACAGGCCCAGGGCCCACGCCGGTGTGCGGTCCTGGCAGCTGCAGGGAGGTGAAGCCTGCAGCCTCAGCAACCTATTTAGCAGGCTCTGAGATGTGTAAGTACATTATCCACAAGGCTGCTAAAGAGCGCTTGGGGAGGATTTGTGGGTCTGTGGGAAGGACAAAGAAAAATGTTTTCTAATAAATTATTCACCGTCTCACAATCCCTTTTGGGCAGATCGTGGCTTGGTTTGCCCCGCGCCACTCGCCGCCGGTTCCCTGGGCGTTCAGATGCGCAGACTCTCACCTCCAGAGAGCAGCAGAGATCTCGGGCAGGCTGCTGCAGCTAATGGTGGCAATTAATAACTTGTCATAATCGCGAGGATGCGAAGAAGGCTCCCCACCAGCAGGCGGGTCGCGGTGCTGCTCCCAAGCAAATGAAGTGCAGGTGTGGCCACTGCCAAGCAGGGAGCTCGCCACCCGGCCAGTGCCAAGCCCGCACCCGGAGCGCCAAGGCCAGGGACTGACGCCCGCCCGCGGCCCTGCTCCGCTCAGCCCAATCCCTCAGCAGCTGAAGAGATCAGCCCCGAACCAAGTCATAAATCAGAGCACACTGCACAGGCACAGAGCCTTCCACTAAATTGCACTCGGTGCACGGTTCACTCTGCCAGGTCCAAGTCGCCTGGGTTCTGTTTCTTAGTTTTCCCCCAGACTTGGTATGAATCGCACACCCCTAACCATCCCCTCCCGCAGCTTGTGTTGCACCCACCCACCCACACACAGCGGTATGAATCCCACTCTACACCGTGGCAGCTCTATATACCCTTTAAACAGTGAGGTGACTTGGATCTGAAATCCTCTGTGTGTGTGTGTGTGTGTGTGTGTGTGTGTGTGTGTGTGTGTGTGTGTTTGTGTGTGTGTGTGTGTGTGTGAGAGACGGACAACCAAGAACACTTATTGACAGACAGCCCAAGACGGGTTGCTTTTTCTCTCGTTTCCACTTCTGCAGGTCAGTTCTGCTCGAAATGAACCAAGTTTACAAATCTCTTCTGGTTTGTACACTCCTATTATGCATACGAGGTGATGCATTTGTAACTGTCACACAAGTCAGGGTGATACAGCACTCTCCTCTGACCCTATTCATTTAAATGGGTGCGTCTTGATGACATTGATTCATGTTATAAGTTATATCCATGCATTATAATCTTTATATGTCACCCCCTGGTTATTTCCACTACCAGGCGAGGGGGGGGGTTGGGGTGGGGAGACAACGCCAACGATGGCGAAGAGGATTTGAGAGTGCCGTGAGCAACATGAAGTCCGTATAAACCCCAGAGCTTTTGAGATAAGTTTATTATGTGTCCCCCATCTCCAGAGAAGCAAATTTGCATGCACAACAGTCTTGGGTAAGATGTCTTTTGCTGTAAATATTCTGCTGACCAACTTATTAATATTTGGAGAGTGTTCGCTTCCCAAAGCACATTGCGCCAGACTAAAGGGGTAAGTAAACATGATTATGCATGCATGTAAGTCTTTATCAAGGTGGGGTTAATAATGTTTTAAAGCACAACTATTTCTCATGGAAATAGCTGCCTTTAATAGCCTCTGTCTCTTTATTGTGCTTCTTGCAGAAACATAAATCACTAATATGTTTTCGGCGGCAAAGTACTCTCTTTTCCCATTGTATTCACAGATTTAGTGGCATTTCAAATAGATAAACACAAGCAACATCTATCAACACTACAAAAAGGGCGCCTTAATCAAAGCTCCAGGTCCCGGGTCTCAGCATCTCCATTTACCTTGAGATAAATCCATTGGTGTGACCACCACTGCACCGGGTGACAAATCACCCCAGCTGGCCGAGCAGCACAAGGGCTTATTGGCCTTCCTTTAAGTGGTCTTACCCTTCAATGAAAAGGATGGGACTTGTCAAGCAGGACCAGATTAAAGTTAGACAAAAAGAAATGATCTGTTATTAGAAAACTCCAATTGAGAATCACAAAACAGGAAAGAAATATGAATAAAAATGTCCAGGGGGAAGACCATCTGATACCAACAGAAATTAACTCTCATTATGGGCATAAGGTCACAATGGATGGCTTGCAGTTGGAACTAATGAGGAGTTCAGATTAAGGGGGTGTGGGGTTCTGCTGGGTGCTTGGGGGTTGGGAGGGTGTTAGCAGCTGCTCCAGGCATTCAAGTGCTAAGTGCGGGTGAGGCCCAGGCTCCAGGCTCCCTGGACTGGTCGGTGGTATTCTAGTGGACCATGGAAAGACAAGCTCTCAGGAGCCAGGGCTGACTCATGACTGCCTGGGGGCCTCCTAGGATGCCAAAACTGGCAAGAATCTATCTAAAAGGCACATGAGTTTCCCCTTGTTTAACAGAAGGCAATGCTGAACGCCAAGTTCGAGCAAGTGCCTTGCCTAGTGTCACTGATGGTACCTTTTAGAGTTTGGAGGTGAAATGTCCCCCGAAAGGTGTTAAAGCATTAGCTACCAGCACGGTGGTAATAAATGGTGGAAACATTGACATTGGACCTACGGGAGTCTTCTGGTCATTATGGGATGGGACCCTGAAGGGAATATATTCTTTCTGATAGGATCTCATTATGTAGTTCTAGATGTCCTACAATTTGTGCCGTAGACCAGGCTGAACTTGAACTCACAGAGATCCACCTGCCTCTGTCTCCCAGATGCTGGGATTAAAGGCAAATGCCACCATCCCTCGCTGCCCCTTTCTCTTCTCCCTTTTCTGCCCCGGCCATGAAACAAATGTCTTTGAGTTGCTGTTTATTCCGGCCACAGAACCACGACAGTCCCAAAGCTGTGAGTTGAAATAAACCCGTTGACTATAAGTTGGTCATGCCATGTTCTTGTCGTAGCAGAGAACAGCTGACCATCATCATAGCAGGCCTGAGACAGAACTAAGATCTGTCTGCTTCTGCTTAGTTACGACTCCATTATTTGACTAATTGTAAGAGATGACCTTGTTCTGCCTCTGGATCTAGGCATCTTAATCGTCTTGTAATTAACTGGAATGAAGAGACCTTGGCCCATACCACCCTCGTGTATCCTTGAGTCAAGCTCAATGCTTCTACAAGCACCAGGAAGCAGTTTATGCTTTCACTGTGCATTGTCATGTAACCTGCAGAGAGCTACTATCATCATTAGCATCTTCATTTGACTGGGGAAGACCTAAAGAGCCCATGCAATTTGCTCAGGATGGAACCGTAATTGGAATACATGCTTTTGAAGCGTGTTAGTTTGCCTGGAGACTTCCTATTATAAACACCGAGCTGCTATATCATTGTCAGGCAATGACTTGTGGGAATACCTGTAAAAAGGAAATGAAGGAATCACGACACCAGCAAAAACTTGTCCTCAAGAAGAAACTTGAGTCCTTGGAAGAGGTTCACTGCCCAGAACCTCGAAACAAACAATTTTTAAAACTTCTGATTCTCTCCCAAGAAGAAATATTAAAAAGTCAGAACCGCGGGGCACATCGCTAATCTGTGATTCTTTTCAAACATACAGGCCATAGGAAAAGGCCTAGCATCGCCCCTCGTAAACAAACAGCACAATGTAACACAAGGGTGTCAGGAAGCTGGTGGTCCTGGGTTCAGATCCCAGCTCCGTAATTTCTAGTCAAGCAATTTACTGCCTTCCTCATCTCAGTCAGTCTTCTGCATCTGACTCTGGAGCAAGTTACATCACTGCTCATGCCCCGGGATACTCATTTAGTAAACAAGGACAAATTACCAATTCCCAAGGCTGCTAGGAGGATTAAATTAAAGAACTTATGGAGACCAGGCGCATGACAGAGGTCTGAGGAAGCTGAAGCCCCTGGCCGCTGGCCCTGGCTAGCTCCAGGGAGAGCTGAAAAGTCCTCTGAATTAGTGCCACACCTTCCTGTGTAGCAACCCAGAGAGCAGTGAGCCCAGGGCAGTGAGTCTCAGAGGCCGGGGAAGGGGCTGCTCACCACCCGGTGTCCAGGGAGCTCATGAAACGCAGTCCACTGAGGATATTGAAATACTCAGCGGTTGGACATTCTGAGTTTCTTGCTGCTTTATTCTAAGCCCCATGTTAGGTGGATGCTGGGGAAAATCTCAAATATGAAAGGAGGCACAGACCTCGGATCATTAGGAGTGGGGTGGGGTGGGGTGGGGAAGGGACGCCGCTAAGGATCCCAGTTCCCACATTCCAGGCGCTTTAAACATCAGCAGAACTCATTGCATTTTCCTCAGGGCTAAAGGCAGGGAAACAAGTTCAGAGACAAAATTGCATATTTCCTTATTTGATTTGTGAATACACTCTATTATTACAATATCATTTATGGGGCCGTTTGTCTAGAGTTTGTCTAATTATGTACACACCTACAGTTTGTCTCTAATTATTTACACAAGGAGTCAGGCTCGATTAAAAACATGTTTTGCATTCATTTCAGCTGGTAATGGTGGGAGGTGCTACATGCCAATCACTAGTGGTTTCTTCAAGAGAACAACACAGGTGTGTACTCTCTATGTGCAGCTCAACAAAGCCCAAAAGAAAAACTTTCTGACATCTCTAGTGTTTACAATGGCCACAGCATTTATTAAGCTTCCTCCTGATTAAGGGCTTCAGAATTGCAAGGCCGCTGTGATAGCTAATTGCTGGTAAGAGTATTGATATGTTTCATATTTGTGTTTATATCTAAATGCTTACTGCCTTCTTGATAAACTTCAATTAATAGGCTTTCGAGGCTCCTAATGTAATTTTCTGATTACACACAGACAGGAGACTGGCCACTAAATAATTTTACATAGATTGAATTTTAGTGTTTGTTATGCTGTGCAATTGAGAAGCAGGAAGAGCACCCGGTGATCATTTTATATTTAATACAAATAGATTTTTTAAAAAAAATTTGGCTCAATCCAAGTGCCGAGGATGTAAATGAGTTTGTTGCTGCATTCTGTGAACTTGGAATATTCCCGGTTAATGGGAAACTGTTCCAAAGCCTCTGCTGGCCATTGCAAAGGCATCCCATTCTGCCTTTTCCACAGAGCGAAATCTTTCTGAGAACAATGCTTACCACTGATAGGTTTAAAGCCCCTCAGGTGCTGCCCGTTGTGTGCATTGCTGTCACTCTGTCTTCCAAGCAATGGGGAAGCAGTGATGGATAACACAGAGAATAATACATGATTCTTGATTGAATGCAAAGCTATAATTCAGTCTTGGGGATCTGCTGACGTCACAGTGCGTGAGAACCAAGCTCAAGGAGGTTTAAATGGAACTCAGGTAAACTATGGATTCTGCTGTGGAGTCTGAAAACAGGCTATATAGATCAAGCCTCTCTGAGAGAGGAAAACATCAGAGGTGGGGTGGGGATGGGAGTAAAGTGGCCCAGGGCAAGGGCCCCTGAGTCCCAGGAAGGTGACAGGAAGGACCATTATGCCAGATAATGGTGGCTCTTGTCCTCTTTGCTCCTTACATTTGTGACCAGCAAGTGTAAGTTCTCAATTGTGTGACAACCCCTCTTCTCAGCTTCTCAAGATGTCCTTCAAGCTGGGGTGACTAACATTGCTTGGCTGAGAATTGTTACCCAAAGAACTTGTTACAAATAAGGTTTCCCAAGATTCATGCCAGTCAGACTCAGAGGTCCTTGAGGGGTGTGTGTGTCATGGATGGGGCTATAGGTGGGGCCAGAGATCTGTGTATAATGAGGGGCTGCAGGGCCCAAAGAGGCATTTGTGGAATTTTTTCTGCCTGTGCATTCTTCTTGATGGCAGTAGGACCAGGACCAGCAACCAGGATAGGACTGTAGTGTTTCTCCTCGTGTAAATGAGAACATTTTCTCAAAAAAACAAACATGGAGTAGGCCTCAACCAATTAACATTTTTTTCCTCAGTTTAGTTGCCTCGTTTGTTGGGACATTCCATTCCTCCACCTCAGGGTTCACCACAGAGGAGTGGCAATCCCATTGCCTGCTTCATGTATAGGCCTTCAGGCATTGTGGATGATGGATGCACGGATAGATGGAAGCTGGCCACTGAAGGGTGTCCCGGATCCAGTGGATGGAACTCAGGTGAAGCCATGTGAGCATAGAAAGGAGTGATTCTCTTTCCAGGTGTCCTCAGTCTCACAGGCCAGGCTTCCCATAACCCACAGAGGCTTCTAAGGCTCATGAGAGGGAGAGGAAAGTGCAGCACCATGAGTCAGGTCCACTTCCCTTTTGTTCAAACATAGCCACTCATTTAATCCTCCCAGCTCCATTGTCATCTCCAGCTTACTGATGAGGAAGCTGAAATAAAAACGTGGGCAGAGATTTATTGGTTATTTCTAATTAAGAGAACTGCCTCTTTAAACAGGAGGTGTGATGTGGGGAGAGAGGAAGCTTGGCAGGGAAGTGAGTAAGAGAGGGAAGAAGGACCACATGGGCTGGATCTCCTCCCCTCTCTGACAAGAGAATCCAACATCCCTGTTGGAAACAAACACTCTCTTATTTATTTTTTGAATGGGCTTAGGACAGGATAAGCTTACAAGTTAATGAATTTTTTTTAAATATTAGCTTCCATTTTGTTCCATTTTAGCAACCCCATCATTCCTTGTGAAGCCTTTCTTTCACTCATCTGTACTTTGAAGTAAAATTGACCACAAAAAAAGAAAGAGAAAGATAAGTAGTGATCAATTCCACAGAACATAAGATTCTCCATTTTATGGTGGTGTTAAGGAGTCGACAACAAACGTGGGAAAGGATGTGGGGAAAAGGAGACTTTACACTTTGTATATGTGGTGGAGAGGAACGTGAGCCACTGCAAACCACTATGGATCTCAGTGTCCTCAAAACATTAAGAATAGAATTGCCATATGACCCAGCTATAGCACTTGAGAACACGCCCAAAGGAAGCTACCTCGCCCAGCCCACAGAGGCTCGCCATTGGGTTGATTGATGTAGCTCACAACAGTAAAGATCTAGAAGCAGCCTATAGCCTATCAAACATGACCAGGTAAGGAACGCATGGCATGTGTACACAATGGAACTATAATCACCTGTAAAAAAGAATGAAATTATATCATTTGCCAGAAGATGAACAGAACTGATGGTCATAACCATGTTAAGCAAAATAAGTCATACTCAGGACAAATAACACTCTTTCTCATCTATCTATCCATCATCTATCATCTATCTATCTGTTTGTTTATCATTTATCATCTATTGATCATTAATATATCATCTATCTATCCATCATCTATCATCTATTCATTTATCCATCATCTATCATCTATCTGTTTGTTTATCATCTATCATCTATTGATCATTAATATATCATCTATCTATCCATTCATAATTGTCATGAACTTGGAAGAGGGACTTTGAGAGGAGTAGAGGAAGTTTGTAGGTAGAGAGAGGAACAAGAGAGGGTACTGGATAGAATAACAAAATATCATGTGAATGCCTTGTGTCCTGTCAGAATCTAGACTTGATGAGGTAACACATGTATACATAGACATTACATGAAAGCAGGAGGGAAAAAGGTGAGGACTCTGGTGAAGCAGCGGGGTGGGGGTGGCTGGAGGTTGGGATATGAAGATTAAGATGCAAATATATATACATTCATATGTCATAATGAAACACATTATTTTATATACTAGCTAAATAAATTAACTTTAAAAAGTGGGAAATTTGGCTCTCTGCTCCTCCCTGTTCCAGAGACAGCCTCATCTTCTCATGCAGTGCCTGTCTCGACCTGTAGACAAGATGGTGAATGTGGAAATGAACGAATGAGTACCTGGTTACCAGGGCTGCCTTCTCATCTGTATCTAGCAAAGTGGAGATTGTTGCCTTCAATGATCCCTTCATTGACCTCAACTCTATGGTCTACATGTTCCAATATGACTTTACCCATGGGATATTCAATGGCACAGTCAAGGCTGCGAATGGGAAGCTCGTCATCAACAGGAAGCCCATCACCATCTTCCAGGAGCGAGATCCCGCTAACATCCTCTGGGGTGATGCTGGTGCTGAGAATGTCATGGAGTCTATTGGACATTCAAGATAGTTTTGGTGCCTGTGTTCAAGAGCAGAAATAACTTCTGCTCGATTATCCGTCATGTTTGTGAGAGGTATGACCATGGGCAGCACAAATGCAGAGGAGTACATAGGAGATGGAGGGAGAGCATCTCCCAGGATGCACCTCACCAGAGCAGCAGGAAACATCAGGAGACATTCTTCCACGTCCAGGAGAAGCAATAGTCCTAAAAGGTTGTCTATCCTGCAGCAGCCTGGATAGACAAACGCCATAGGCCCACCGAGGATGTGGTAGTCCTAGCCTCAGCCCAGGGCTCTACATAACACCCAGGATTGGGAGCACAAGCTTGAGGTGACATGAAGGGAAGTCCTGCACTGCTGAGATTTGGATTTTGCTAGATAGAAGTTGATACAAAGCGTACACTTGAACACTAAAAACCTAGTGGACATTTCTTGTCTACTTCAGTTTTGAAACTCCTGGAGATTAAACACTGAAGTCATTTCCACAAACTGGAAAAGCAAAATTGGACACCACATCCAAAAAGGAATAAGACAAGACTTCGACTGAGGTAGATCATGGAACAGAGAATTAACCTAAAGGCGAGCCCTGTATCCAGAGTCGCATCTTATTATCATCCCCATTTTACAAACAAGGACCCTCCAAATGACAAAGCAATGGTGGGATCAAAACCACCCAACAGGCCAGAGCTGTACTGCAGCCTTGCCACCCCTGCCAACGTCTTTCTGACAGTCCTTCGCTGTGGGGCCACCCTACTGTGTGTAGTGTTTAGTAGCATCCCTGGTTTCAGCCACTAGATTCCAATAGCATCACTCACTTGTGATGATCAAAAATGTCTCCAGATATTGGAAAATGTCTTTTGAAAAATACATTTCTAGCACCTTCTACCCATGTTAGGGGCCACACTAGAAAATAACAGGGATCAAGGGCATCCTATTTGCTGGTTCAGAAACGGAAGGTCTGATGTCCCTTCTTCAGTCTCCGGTCTAGCCTGCCATCCTATCAACACTCCTAAAAACATTTTAAACATCCACTTAGTTTATTTAATGTGTTCGAATGTTTTGTCTGCATGTATGTCCATGCAGCATGATCGCCTGTGGAGGCAAAGAAAAAGGGGCATCAGATCTCCTGGAACTGGAGTTATAGACCATTGTGGGCCACAATGTGGGTGCTGGGAACTGAACCAAGAGCCTCTCAAGGGCAGCAAGTATCCTTAATCATTGAGCCATCCGTCCATTCCCCAGCCCTGAAACTACCTTAAGTTATTCACTGTAAGGGCCATCAGCATCCATTGTACGCATGAAAACACGGAACTTCAGAGAGTTCTGGTCCCAAAAACATCAAGACTCTGTGCACCGAAGCTGGTAAACAAGCCCAGGTTTCTGTCTTCATTTCAGGGGTTTGTGCACTTCCCATCAATGTCTAGGGGAGACACCGGTTCATAGGAACTCCAGCGCTGCCTTGGGAAGAAAAGCAGACCCAGTAGACGGTCCTTCTTAAGGGCTATTTTTAGGCAAAATGATGGGGGAATCAGGATTCAGTTCAATTGAAAATATGTCTGGCATTAATTCATTGTTAATTGACTGGGATGAGTAAGAAGATGGCTATTCCAAGGCCTCTTTAATGGAACTATTAGTGAATTTTCAGGTCAACTAACTCCTGTCACTGCCTGACACAGGAAATGGCAATCATTTGAGTGTTAGCAAGACTCACTGCTCTCAGAAACAGGAATCAGCCGGTCCCGTCTGTCTGTCAGGTTCCATGTCCCTGGTTCACGTGTGAGTCCCTGGCCTCCACCCAGGACCCTTAACATCACTGAATGGCCTCAGGCTCTTCCAAAATGTTTGTGAGTCTGGCGGCACCTAAAACCCTCTAGCAGTCCAGCACGGTCCCCTTCATCGTGTACTTCTGCAGATCTCCTTCTGTCCACGGTGGAAACTTGTCCTCCGCTGGCCGAGGCAAGGTGGTCCAAGCCTGAGCGTAAGCAGCAAAGCCCACACCGTCAGATTTGGAAGGGTTTCTTCTGCCCCATCGTCTGTTCCACCTCCCTTCTTTCTTTCCCAATGCCATTGACCATTTTCCTCTGCGTTTCTGTCCTTCCTGAGTCTACAGGTTTGGAGACCTGGACAGCTGCGTGAATGTGAAACCATTTCTCTCTCTCCACTACTAGGAAATTTCTAATGTTAAAACCCCTTCACCTGTCACCTCCTCTATAAAACCATCCCCTGCTGTTTGTGGAAAGCCAGTCCTTCATGTCTCTTTTTGTGGCTACGTCCATTCATACCTCTGTTGTCTAGCATTCAAAACACGCAAGAATTGTTTTTTAAATTTTTATTATAGTTATTTATTAATTGTGTGTGTGTGTGTGCAAGCACACACGTGTGCAAACGTGTATGCACATGCGTACCACGGTGCATGGTGGAGACCAGAGAATAGTCAGCAATAGCAGATTCTCTCCTTCTACTGTGTGGATTCCAGAGACTGAACTCAGGGCATCAGACTTGATAACAAGCACCTTTACCTGCTGAGCCATCTCGCCAGTCCTGCATGGCAATTCACATCTGACTCAACTTGCCTGACAACAGGGAGGCCCAGATTGATGACACAACACTATTTTTAGGTACAACCATGAGAATGGTTTCGATAGGGATTAACATTTGAACTGGTGGAGTCAGTACACTGTCCTCCATGATGTAAGTGGCCCTCACCCAAACCTGTGGAGTTCTGAAGAGATCAAACAAGCAGAGGAAAGGAAGTTTTCTCACTCGTTTTCTGCTCTGGGCCACCCGTCTTCTCCTGGCTCCCAGGCTTCTGTGCTTGGACCAGAGCTTGTAACCGCTCTGACAGCTCCAAGACTTGAAACATCATTTTCTTTCCAAGCTCCTCAGCTTACAGCAAGTGGATCATGGCGCTCCTGGGTTTTGTGATCTGTGGGCAAACTCTGATAATGTCTTTTATGTATACCCACGCCCGCCAACTTCACAATGGTTCGACTTCTAATTTTTGACTTTGCGATGGGACAAAAAGCAATGTGCGTTCAGCAGATCCATATGTGAAATTTTGGACATTTCCTAGGCAGTAAAGGTAACAAGAATTGTACAGTATTCTCAGCAGCAGTGACCCCAGCTCCTAGCTCCATGCAGGATGACGATGATAAAAACAACTGGACTTTATGGTAGGGCATGTTGGCTAACTTACGATGTTTGGGGGAGTGGGCATATTAAGTGCACACGAGACTTAAGATCTTTCCAACTTTAGGTCTTTTCAGTTTATGATGGATTTACTGGAAATAGCCCCATTTCAGGTCAAGGAGCAATGGCATATGTATTATTCCCTACAGTAGTCACCGTAGAGGATCCTCTAGATTAGTTCCTGGCAGGTGACAACTGTGGTTTGAATGGCAAGGGTTCTCCAATAGACTCATGTATTTGAATGAACGTGCTGTCCTCAGCTAGGGGCACCATTTGAGAAAGTTGTAGAAGCTTTGGGATGTGGAACCTGGCTGTTGGAAGTGTGTCACTGGGGCCAGGCCTTGAGGTATTGTATCCTAAATCTATTCCCCTTTCATTCTCTGCCATCTGACTGCAGAGACACTGTGACCAACCAGGATTGCCACCATGCCCCCCAACCATGCCCACTACCATACCCCAACCATCCCCCCTCCACCATGCCCCCATGCCCCCCCACCTTGCCCCCCACCATGCTAGAATTGTGTTTTCTTTAAATATTTGCCAAAGAAACCCTCTCCTTATACTGCTACAACAAGAAAATTAACTCATCGGTGCCTGCTAAACATTTGTTAACTTGACCCTGAGGTAGGCAGGCAAAAAGGCACAGAAGTGTAACCCATCAGGCAACAACAGAGAGGCTCAGACTTGTTACTGCCTCACAGTATTTGACCAGCGAACATTTCTTTTTACTTAGCTAGGTCTTTAAAGCGAACGCTTCTGTGATTGTCTTGAGTGGGTTCCAGAGAAGAGGAAAGCATCACGAGACAATGATAACAACATTCATTCCATCACCTCCCACCATCAACCTAGACGTCAGTGCCAGCACAAACCTGGCTATCAGGCCAATTCTCAGCCATCTTTGAACGACCCCGGATGATATCTCCTGCAGTAGACATTTGAGGCACACTTACATAAAAATGACACCCATGCATGCTAACTTCCAGAGCACCTCTACAAACACAATTCCTCTCAGCACGCATTTAAGTCACTATTACCCTCACTTCATAGGCTGGAAACACTAACACCCTGGAATCTCTTCAAAATGACTAAGAGCAAGGAGTAACTGCAACGTCTGACTTCACATCCCAGGCTTCTCCACCCTGCTGCTCATTGACACAGACACCCTGTTTATTCTAGTGTCTTCTACAGCATTCAGAATCATGCCAATAGCAGGACTCAATGTCTGCTGAATAGGTCAGTTTTATAGGCAAGGTCCAACATTCCCCCTCATATCTACGTAGATTAAACATTTACTCATCTGCCGATTTGTATTCATTTGTATCAAATCTACTGAGTTCTGAGAATTGCCTGACATGGTTCTCAACACTGAGCCTTCAGGAACCAGTGGAACACAGTTATCTTTGCATCTCTAGCACTTTGCAATGCCCTGACACATAGTGAGTGCTTGCAGAAAGCCCCTGACACATAGTGGGTGCTTGACAAATTCATGTGCATGATAAACTATTGCCAGAAAGCCCTGGCTCTGGACTAGTTCAGAAGGCTAGCTAAAGTATGTTCTAATTTCCATCATGTAGTTGTCACATCTAACTATTGTCCATGTTTTACATGGAAAGCTGAGGATTTGTAGAATTCTTCTTAATAAACCATATTGCACATTTATTTATTTTTATTTTATGCACATTAGTGGTGTGTGTGTGTGTGTGTGTGTGTGTGTGTGTGTGTGTGTGTGTGTGTATACATTCATCTGTGGGAAAGTGTTGGATCCCCTGGAACTGGAGTTACAGACAGTTGTGAGCTGCCATGTAGGTGCTGGGAATTGAACCCGGGTCTTCTAGAAGAGCAGCCAGTGCTCTTAACTGCTGAGCTATCTCTCCAGCTCCCATAATCGCACATTTTATGGGCTACATTGATTCACATATCCAGTGTATCCAGTATAACTATCAAATTAGGGTAATTAGCATAAATATTACTTTAAATCTTTATCCAATGTATCTGGTATAATTACCAAATTAGGATTATATATATGTATATATTACTTTAAATGTTTATAATTTCTTCTTTTTAAAACAATTTTAAGGCTATAATATCATTTCCCTTTCCCCTTCTTCTTCTGAACCCTGACATGCACTCATTTCCTCTTGCTCTTCCTTCAAACTCATGGCCTCTTTTTTCTTTAATTGTTATGAACACACACATATATATTTCTAAATATATAAATATAACCTGCTCAGTCTGTATACCATTACTTGTATATATGCTTTGAGAGCTGAATATTTGGATAACCAGTTGGTGTGTTCTTCCTGGGGCCGACTATTTCTCAGGAAGACCGGTAGAATCTGATCCCCTCATCAGTGAGCTTGGATAGAACACCCAGAGTGCCTGTCACTCACTCCTCTCTCCCAGTGTGAACCCTTTGGCCATGCAAGTGCCTCTCCTCACTAGGCATAAACTATTGCATGAACACTTCTGCTTCTTTGCCCAGGATGAAGCCATTCTCTTGCTTGTCAGGTCTTCTTCATCTTCCAACTGCCCGACTCCTTAGAACTCCTTAGAACTCCTTTTCAAAAATGAGTTCCGTATAATTATCAGGATTCTCAATTCTCATCAGCACTCACATGACAGCTGGCTTATGGTCATAAGAGTCTCCCTGTGGTCACACTCCTCCTGGAGAGACGTCTTCCCTTGGTGGTGATGACAGGTATCTCCTGGGAATGCTCAGGTGACATTGTCATCCTCTGTGACAAGTTCCATTTTGCTGAAGAGCACCAGAGCAAAGTTGCCAGAGGTCACACAGGTGATAGACAGTAGCATTAAAGTTCAAGTTCACATCTGTACCAGTTGCTTTGCATTATTATGAGCCAACTTAATGGTGGGAAGATTTATTGTGACCCATGGTCTCAGAAGTTTAAGTTCATCACTATAGCAAGAAGAGTGTTGAGAGAAAACCAGCCCACGGTTGTGGGAGCATTTGATGGAGATGATCACATGGAGATGAACCAGGAAACAAAACGAGAACCACAGGACAAGGATTGTAACCTTTAAAGATGTTCCTGAGTGCTGTAATGCTAGTCAGAGAGACCATACTTCCTGAAGGTTCCAACATCTCCCAAAATAGTTCCTCTAGCTGGGGAACAAGCATTCAAAACACAAGTCTCGGAGGAATATTTAATATTAAAACCATACCAATATCTGATTGACTTCAAGGCACAACCAGAATCTAATTTTTATTATTTAATTAATATTCCACACAAAGAAAGGCTTGCTTTTGTTTCTTTGACTCTTTTAAGTCTATGATTTCTTTTTGTAGGGTTACTTTATTAAAGACTCTGAATATGCCAAGGGAGGAATGACAGGGACTATTGAAGGGAGAGGAGGAGGGGGAGGAGGAGGAAGAGGAGAAGGGGAAGAAGGAGGAGGAGGAAGAACAACAACAACAACAAGGACCTAGGACACCAGCAAAAACCATCCGCATGTTCCCATTCCTTTCAATACAGAACCATGTGTTCGGCAGCTGGTACATGGAGGACAGAAGCAACAGCATCACAACAGTGATAAACAGTTTCTGTGCCTGAAGCTACTGCAACAGTAAACCTAAGGTAAATGGCTTTCAAACCCCGCGTGAGGTGTGCTGTGGCTGTGCCTTTCATGTGTGTCTTGCATACGGCACCCATAAGCGCAGCATACAAGATGGAAATACAGCAAAATCTCTTTCTTTCACTTTTCTGGGGAATTAGTTTGGAGAAATATTGCAGATGGTAGATACATGTAAATTGAGAGAAATTTGTAAATGGCTTTGCACTGTAGTAGCCTTAATGATCACCAAGCATGGTGCCTGCACAGAATAAAGTGGCTATTGTGGTCTCTGCTTTGTGATAATGCCGTTCGACTGTGTAATACCTTGTGAACATGATTACTGCAGCAGTGGCATGCCTCTTCCAGGTTTAAGGACATCTGTCCACCGGCTGAACTTTGCACAGCATCTAATTCTAAGGTGCAAATACACAGAAGCTCATTTACAGCTCACACTTACCCTGTAATTTCCCTAACTTTCAGCTGCAGTCGGGCTAACGTGTTGACCTCATCTACCCTAGCCCTTTGCTCATTTCTATTAGTTTAGAAAGTGGTGAGAAGAGGGGTGCTGCTACTCAGGCTACCCTCCAACACCAGGGAGGAAATCTAATGGCAAAGACTGGAAAGTCCCTGGTACAGTGGCTAGCACAATGAGTGACAGCTATTCTTAACCAGCAGCGATTTGGAATGTATCAGACTTGTTTTCCTTAGTTCTCTCCAAATATGGCGCTAAGAGAACCCGTAAGTTCACATGACCCAAAGGCTCTGGGATGCCATAGATACTTTGGTGGGAGCCAGCACTGCCTCCATGATCTGGAAGCTGCCAAGAGCACAGGAAGTACTTGTGGGGTCTCCTGGGACATTGGCTTTGGAGAGGCAGCACAAGCAGAGAGGCGATCCGCCCAACCTCAGGCAGCTCCCTACATTGCTACTTCTGGTTGTCTTTTCTGCATGGAGCTTTACAACACTCTGACACCAGGGCTCTGTTCCTAATTAAACTGGGATCAGCATTTTGGAAGGGGTCCCTAGGTGAAGCAAGGCTGCGTCGAGGCTGAGAACCACTGCCTCAAATAAAAGCCAGAACCCTCTGAAGGGCCTTCTGTCCCATTTCTGGAACTAGATTTCTCTGTCCAGAGAACAGCACTGCAGCACAAGAAAGCCACCGAGCGTCGTGGGAATCAGTGGTCTTATAGGGGAAGATAGCACCAGAGCTCTGCCTGCTTCCCACGGTGGACCTCCTGAGGGATGAGTTAAACTGTAGAAGGCACTCATGCCCTCCATGTGTGAAGTCTGGCTAAATGTTAGCTGTTTCTGTGCCATATAGCCCATGATAACAACAGGGAGAACTGTTTTTTCAGGCCACAACTAGGAGAGGCTTGCCCTGAGCTTCAGGGATTAGCTAACCTTTCTATCTGTAAGATTCAGGAGTTTGAGAAACCACGGCTCCGTCCAGTGTTCTTGGTTAGAGAGCCTCAAGGCCCTGTAAACGCCCGTCTTTGTTTAATTATTTAGCCTAAATGTGATATTCTATAGTCGTCTTGGGAGTAGACAATGGCAAGTGACTGCAGGCATTAAAACTGTCTCCAGGAGGCTCTCGGATGGGATTAAAAGAAAGACACCCACCCCGCAGGTGCTTCTCTGCCATCCATGCCTCTTGATGTTAATTTTGAGTTGGGTGACACTGGTTCTCACACACTTAAAATCAGCCATAAGTGCAGACGGCGGAGAGTTTGAAAGAGCTATTGTTCGTTCTTCATCCAGATGTTGCTATTTAAAAACAACTAATTAATTTATTAATGGTATGTATACGCAGAAATGTACATGCCACGGCATACATGTGCAATTCAGAGCACAGCTCTTAGGAGTCAACATTGTCCTGCTTCTTCATGAGACCTGGGGATCAGATTTGGGTCATCAGGCCTACCCAACGCATGTCTATCCACTGAGCCATCTCCCCAGCCTATTAAAACATTTTTGATAAAAGTCAGAGAATAAGCATTCCAGACCTGTCATTGAACTCTCTGTTGTGCCAGAAAGCAGCCAAAGGCTCCATACAAGTGACTGAGTGTGGCTGTGTTCCCACACAACCACATCTACCAAATAGGCAAGAGGCCTTCTGGCTATGGCTTTCCAGGTCATGAGTTTGTGACATCCTCTCCCTCAGCTCCCATATGACAAGGACTTCAGTGCTCTGCCACTGCTTGCTACAGGATGGTGGAATGGAAGGTGGTGGCTATGCATCCTCTTTCCGATGTCCAGCAGCCATGAGGTGGCAGAGTTGTTCTTTTTGCTCATGGGTGTGCCCATTCTTCCCTCCATCCACCCCTTCAACGTGGATTTATAAATCAACCATACGGCACACCCCTGGGAGTCCTGGGGCAACCAGAGTGTGTGCTCTCCCTGTGTGGTGAGAGTCTTAGCTCAGTCTGCCCAAGGAACCCAGTACCTCTGGGGAGTGTTGTCCTGGGTCACCTTAGTTTGCTATTCTGTTTCCATAGTCTCCTTTGCTGTATTTTTCCAGGGTCTTAAGAACTGCATTCTTTCTAATCATCTCTCTACTCGATGTGTAAGTGCTGGTACCTCCTTTAGCTCTCTTCCTGCTCTTTTTTGTTTAAGGATACATTATCTCCCTAGTCAAATAAGATGTCTTCATTTTTCCCTATCTGTCTAAGAGGACATCACATAAAATGGCAGAAAGAACCTCCCTGAGCCTCTGATCAGAAGCCATTTGTCTCTGGGACAGCATTGCCAGCAAGAAGGGCGCTTCATTCTCTGGATTCCTATGCACTCGTAGAACTCCAGCTAACCCATGAGCGAATAAAGGTGCCAAAGCAGTCGCGTTAGCTGAGTCACTCTTTTAGAGCATTTTACTACCAAGAAGGAAAGGAAAATCAATATTCCTTTGTCTAGGTGGGCAAAAAGTGCTAAAGCTATGTAGGTCATTAAAGAGCAACGGCTACAAATAAAAGCCAAGCTCTCCCATCATTAGCAGTAAAGTTGCTGTTGAGTTTTATATCTCTCATCGGGAGATGCTCATAAATTTTCAAATACAGCAAACATGGAAAGTGAGGTTCCTCCCCTGTCCTAAACACAGAAAGTGGAGAATGTCTGGATTGGAAAATACAGTAAAATTTCTAATAGCCTGTTTTGTCATTACATCATGAGAAAATGCTCCTTCGACTAACAACAGGTGATGACAGCAATGATCGTGATGATGGATCAGTGTCTGGGAGTGAATGGTTTGAACGGGCACATGGCTGACTTCAGACTGGGATCCTGTCTATCCCATAATACACAACCCAGTGGAGGAATGTGCCCACCTTTCTCATTGTCCCTTCCCTCTTCTTTCTCTAATGTTGATTGAGCCATTTATGATGAATAGATCCTAGAAACACATGCGAGTCAAGGCAGTATCCTCCTTCTGATTGACATCTGCATGAGCTGGCTCTTGCTTTTAGGGTGATTTCAATACCATCGCCACCCCCCCCCATGTAGCATAGCTGTGTCTCCCAACCCTCTAATCGTCCACATCCAGGTAATCCATTTCCACTTCTTCTACATACCCTAAATCCCCTTTTCCCTACACTCAACCTCCTTCCAACGCCATAGCTTGAAAACACACCCAGTCCCACCCTACCCTACCTTAAGGTTGAGGATTAAGTTAGAGAGAAGCCTTCTCCGGTCCAAGCAGTGTGGCTTGATTGTCTTGTTGGCTGCTTTAGGGACACTCTTCACAATTCAATCAGTTCTCCATGCAGTTATCACAGTCAATTGTCCTTTGAGTCCTAGAGTCAATAAAAATGGGGACTGATTCAAGGTTCACTCACAGAACCAACCGGACAACACTTTTAGTGTAGGGCCAGAAAGGGCCCAGCACTAGGAAGACATGAGAAAGGGAGAGTAGGGGTGGCAGCGGGGGAACTTCCTCCAATGTCATCAGGTTGCCTCCAATTAGCCCCGTAAAGGAAGAGAGTGGTGGTTACAGGCACACACACAAGTTTCTTTATTTTCCACACCAGCTATAGTTTATCCTGTGCCACATGAAGCCAAGAATCTGAATGTAGGGTCATGAAAAAGTTGGCCACAGTGAAAGGTCTCTGCAGGCAGTCAACAAACATTAATTCAAAACCAAACACTTCAAGGGTTGCAGGTGTCCTAGCAGAGATTGCTGGTGTCGCTTTGCACAGCATTGTGGCAGCCTTGGTTCTAAAGACAGTGCATGCACTTCGTCCTGTGCATGCCACCGGGCCACAGGTGTAGCCTGGAACCATGACACAGCCAGGCTGCTGTGCTCTGTAAAGAGTTGGGATCCCACTGACGTAGAGTATTCTGTTCTCATGGGGAACACGGCGGTTTAATCACAGAAAAGACGTTGGGTGTGTAACACTGCTGTCCGTCAGCATGCACGCATCAGGTTAATGGGTCTCTGAACTGTGTTGTGCTAGAATACTGTATTTTTAAAATGGCTGCTTGAGCTGTATTTTCGAAGTTGTTAAATTCCAGTTTAGGATTAAGGCAGAATTTTGAATAGCTTTGGAAACGACCTAAACACTCCTCGCCACTTCAGGCTGCTTATGTATGCAAAGTGGCACTCTCAGCTTGGGTGACACACATTGGTCACTGAGGAAAACCTGAAGATGATGCGTGTCCCAGATAATACAAAATACACAAAATAAACAAAATACACAAAAATAAACATTAGGGCGCATGTTTGTTTTTTCTTTTTAATAAATGATAGAATCGTATGTGTACCAAAGAATTGTTTTAAATATATTTCTTTACTAAGGGTAAATATTTGATTTGCATATCTATTTTATATATCTACACACTCATGGTGTTATAAAATTTTCTCGAGTGAAAAATGACTGTGATTAGAAGTTTAAAATGCCAGTTGAGGACAGTTTTAGGTTCAGACCAAAACTGAGTGCAAAGTAGAATTCTCATGTATTTTTTGTATACACACACACATATATACACATACACACACACACACACACATATACCCCCCCAACAGCATCTTGTATCACACACACACACACACACACACACACACACACACTGCCCTAACAGCATCTTGTATCACACACACACACACTCCCCTAACAGCATCCTTATATCACACACACACACACACACACACACTCCCCTAACAGCATCTTATATCACACACACACACACACACACACACACACACACACACACACTCCCCTCTCAGTATCATCACCAAATGTTCACATGAGGGTTTGCTTTTCTGCTCTGTACTTTATATGTCTTGACAACATATAATGACATGTATCTGCTATTATACCATAGAGGACATTGTTGCTGCCCCAGTCCTGGGCCTGTATCCTTTTCTCTCACTCACTCTGGAAACTGTTGATCTACACGAGCTTGCCCATTGCCCAGGGTTCCTACTAGGCATTCAGCCTTTGCAATCGAATTCTTTCATTTTTCATATGCATTTCCAGCTCCTCCATGTCTTTTCATAGCTTTGTAGAGGAGGAAAATGAGTAGCGTTCTCTGGCCCACATAAAGGTGCTAGCTGACATTCTGGGCTGGAAGACAAGTTACCAAGAGAAAACCATAACTAATTTACTTAACCAATGTTTTGCGTGGTGTTAGGGATTTCGGAAGTGGAGCCCCAGAGGCCCAGAGAACTGGGTATTTTCTGGATATGATTGGTGAAGAATGGAAAGTCACACAAAAGTACAATTATACAGAAATGGGGAGGACCTAAGGATAACAAACTAAGAAAACTTTGCAAAGCTTGGCCATTGAGATTCATCTTGTCCTCCCTTGCTAACACCCCCATCAAAGGACTTCAGAAGAACAGAGAGGCAGAAGGCCAGGGGAGCCCGTCACCTTGAAATGATCATTATGACAAGGTACTGTGTTTCGAAGTCTTGTATTCTGAGCCATAGTGGCTTGCCAGTTCACTTTTCTTTTTCCCCCGTTGCCTGGGTCACCACCATTGACTTGTCCATTTACGTGCTGATGGACACCGCAATTATTCCCACATTCTAACACTAGGAACATTCCTGTGCGGGCTCTTATTTGGGTGCAAGTTTTGACCACATCCAAGTAAATGCCAAGGAGATGGGCTGCAGGGTCACAGCTGAAGAGGCAGCCTAGCCTTCTTAGCAGCCACCAAGCTGTCTTTCAAAGCAGCCTACCAACAGCGAGGGAGAGCTCCTGGGATCCATCCCGAGTGGGGGAGTTCAGTCTTCAGATTGTGGTTGTTCCAGCAGGCGTCTGACCTGCATCCTTGCTGGAGAGACTTGCAAGGAGCTGCCAAGTGATGTTAAATTGTTCGCGTGTACTTACCTGCCTCGCCTGCCGTCTAGGTATCTTCTTCGGGAAGCTGTCTGTTCTGCTCGAGACCTTTTTAAAGCTGAGTTGCCCGTCTTCCTGTTGTGTTGAAGGGGTTATAAGTATGTTTTAGAAACAGGCTCTGCCAGATGTCTTTTGCAAATAGCTCCATTCCTCGTGACTTGCCAGATTCCCCATGACGTCAAATCTTGAGCCTTTCTAGGTTTTTACCACTTCGTGTGGTTTTAAGTCCAGGGCCAGGGAAAGCGTTCAGAGCCTTTTCTTTTACCCACATTTTGTGTCCAAGTTCACTCTCACAAGTCGTCGCTACAGGAAGCTTTTTATTTTTTTATTTTTTTATTTTTTTGTATTTTATACCTGGAAGACCAAATTGGAAACTGTTATTCTGTGCTAACAACACCTAAAGACAAGTTCCCCCAGTTCCTGAGACTATATATCAGCGGCGGCCTGCCTGCACTGCACAGCATTTAAACGGAATTGCAGTTTCACTCTTACCTCGGCAGTGAAATAAAATTATAGAGCCACAAAATAAAGCCTGCTGGATGAAGGGGCACCAAAGATTGTGTGCATGCTGACCCTTAAAAAAAACCCAAAAAACCAATTGATTAGGGAAATGTCACAACTGTCGAGACATTCGTACACACTGTTCAAAGTCTTTGTCAACAGCTCCACTGAGAGTGAGTCGTGCGTTCCCAGCAGGTGTGACTGAAATGTTCACCTCCAAGTGCAGGCACGGGTCATGGTTTTGAGAAGTTTTACATTGCATATTATTATATGTAATAATAAAGTATATTATATAATAAGTCTCATTATAACATTTTCATATATATGCGAATATACAGATATCCATGCATGTGTGTATATATGCATATATAATGCATTTTGATCACATTTATCCCCTTGGCCCTCTCTTCTTCCCCTTCTACCCACATCCATCCCCTTCCTTGTCCCAACTAGTCCGCTTTCTACTTTAGTGTCTCATGTGGGTGACTCAATGACTTTAATTAGGATTACTTACAAGAGTGTAAGTAACATGCTTGTATATATGCATGGCCCAGGGAGTGGCACTATTAAGAGGTGTGAGCTTGTTGGAGTAGGTATGGCCTCGTTAGAGTAGGAGTGTCACTGTGGTTGTGGGCT
The DNA here is from genome assembly GCF_011064425.1 of Rattus rattus. Lineage (NCBI taxonomy): Eukaryota > Metazoa > Chordata > Mammalia > Rodentia > Muridae > Rattus > Rattus rattus. Next base: position 55,108,410 of record NC_046154.1, read on the forward strand.
TTAAGACCCTCCTCCTAGCTGCCTGGAAACCAGTCTTATCCTAGTAGCCTTCAGATGAAGATGTAGACCTCTCAGCTCCTCCTGCACTGTGCCTACCTGGATGCTGCCATGATGATGGACTGAACCTCTGAATCTGTAAGCCAGCCCCAGATTAACTGTTGTCCTTATAAGAGTTGCCTTGATGTCTGTTCACAGCAGTAAAACCTTAACTAAGACAAAGAGCCTGGGTTAGGGTTAGGGGTAATGCCTACACTGCTGAAGATGTGCCCCCACCCACCCGCCTGTGTTAACTGCCTAGAGGTCCCCAAGGAAGAGTGGGGCCTCATGCCCTATTTTTACTCTTGATTAGTTCTAGCCTGACAGCCTTCACCTCCATTTTTAAACCTTGGTGTCATTTTATTGTATAAATTTTTATTAATTTTATTTTATTAATGATTTTTATTATATAAATATTTTACATGTCATCTTATTAGTAAGTTTTATTGCATAAATATCTTCAAATTTTGATCCACTTAACTTAGTGATCTATCACTTTCTCACCTGCACTGTTTCAAAGGGAAACACAGGGGGACGAGTGTTCTCTGTAAGCAAAGAGTTCTTGTACTTCTATTCCCTTTTCTGTAAACTGGGGAAATTCCTGAGGGGTTTGGGAAGTGAGTGAGATAAGGCAGGCATGGGCATTAGCACTGAGGACTGACGGTGTGTTTAAAGATGAGATGATGACAGGGAGAGACTCCTGAGCCAATCGTTTGAATAGAGCATTGATACCTGACTGCGCAAACTCAGGGTCTTTGTGACCCAGGAGCTGCAACAGGTGCTGGGCTGCTGGGCTGCTGGGCTGCTGGGCTGCTGGGCTGCTGGGCTGCTGGATGCATGTGTAGCTGACCCACCTTCACGAGGGAACTAACTTCTCAGACCAGCAGCACAGACGACAGGAGCGCTCTTTGGGTTGGTAGAACTGGGTACCTGACATTAGAACTGAATTGGAGAGTCTGGGTGTAGGCTTCAGCATTCCTTTGACTCTTTGTTTGTTTATTTGTTTGTTTGTTTGTTTTTTCCCTAATGACAATGGTAATAGATGCTCACTGTAGAGACTTTGAAAATGACACAGGAGAAAAAAAAAAACAACCATAAAACCAAAAACCTAACATCATCCAAATTTTCCACTACCCAAAGATACAGGTGATTTTGTTTGTAGATGTGAATACGGAGAGAGGGCAAAGAAGAAGACAGAGGGGCACCCTTTTTACTTCTTTGACTCACCAGTGGACTTGCAGTCCCTTTATATGTACAGGGAGGTTCGGTTGGGAGTCCTTGTTCTACAGGAGATTTGGAACTGGTTTGCGATGGAAAGGGACTATGTGGTTCAGACCCAATAAAAAGGAATTTTCAGTTGGTTGTGGTGGCCAAGACAACAGTATGCTCTCTGTTGCCAAGTGCAAATGAGTTCTTCACTGTCCATGAGGAACTTGCTAGTAGGAGTGGTTTCGAGATGTACTTCAGAAGTGCAGCAAAGGTTCGCTGTTCCTAGATGGCTGGGTTCACTGGACACATTTTTCTTTACTATTTCTTATGTCTTTATTATGTATCTATCCAGCGCCCAAACATATAAGACACAATCACTTCAAAAGGTGACAGTCATGAGGGAAACAAACTTCAGGGTAGATCTGGGTGGGAGGCGCGAAGGGAGGAGCAGTGGGGGCGGGGCTAGTGCAAAGATTAGGGCCTGGGGACCGAGAGAAGTGACAAGGTAATAGTATACCAAAGGGACCTGGGGATGGGGCAACAGGATGACCTGACTGTAAGGGTGTGAGAGCAAAAGACAAACTTTTCAGGTTGTCACCTCTGAGGTGGCAGCGCTGCCACGTGTCTTTTCCATCCTCCGGATTTTGGTTGTTACATGGGGGCGTGGTATCCGAAGCTTGGCGTATGCAAATGTACGTCAAAGGTCACACAGTGAAGCCAGACTAGTCTTTGCATCATCAAAGCTTGTGCCCCTAGGGATCACAGGTCACAATTCCATAGGGCGTCTGGAGGTGGGTAGGGGCTGAGAGGAGTTTGTACAGTATGGCAGGCTTCTAGAGCTCCCCACTAAGGAGCTGAGCTTGGCTATGTAGCACTTTGGACACCATGACGGAGTTTGAAGACAAACACCTAATTCCAAACTTTAGACTGCCAAAGTCCAGCCGAATTATCGCTTGCCTGTCTGGCTTTCCTTTTTAAGTATTACAACTCTAGTTTTTGCCAACTGCATATTACTTGGATAGAGAGAGGGAGAGAGAGCGCACGAGAGAACGAGAGAGAGCGCACGAGAGAGCGAGAGAGCAAGGGCGAGAATGAGGGCAAGAGCAAGAGAGAGAGCGAGAGTGAGAAAGAGAATATGGAGGCCAAGGGACGGAGAAAACACTGGCATTAGAATCAAAACCGACAACAGTAAGGAAACTGTACTGACTGTAGCAAGAGGCAGCATAGACTCTGTGGAGCTCTGGAAGATGCACAGACCCCGAATTGCTCCAGCATGCGCTTAGGCCTGCAAACCCAAACCCAGAGAGAGTCCCGGGGAACAACTGAGCCATCCATTTAGCATAACTTATTTTAAGTCCTGGCTTGGAGCCAGGACAGTACCTCTGAACTCATGGTGTGTACTCACAGAGCAGCACAACCGCTCGGCATCCGGGGTAACAAAGCAACTGTTAATGGAGTAATTAAGAGCCTTGGGGGTGATTTATACCTTTTGTTACTGTTCCACTTGAAGTTACCAAAGACAACAATTATTAGTAACACAGGTGATCCCCAACCCACTCAGGAAAGGCTGGGAAATCAACTGCAGCTCCTGTTTCCCCAATCTGAAGCATGCAGAACCACCGGGATCTACCATCACAAGTGTGGGGACTCCATGAGTACCCACTTGGCTCAGCCTAGGAACTGTGGAATTCTTCAGCCTCTTCAATGAAGATGGAATACTGACAAAGGCCCGGGGGAGGGGAGAATGGTCGCCCTTCGGCTGATTTTCCTGAGAGACCTGTAATTGTATTGATTAAATCTGAAAATGACAGTTTGAAGGCCTGGTTCCATCAGTATTAGAGAGTCGTTCTTTGGTCTGTCACTATGGAAGGGCAATGGACAGGGAACAACCCAAGACACTCGCTGCATCCTGAAGAGTCAAATGCAGTCTGGGACGAAAGGTAGAGCGGGAGGGAAAGTCGGCTGCGGTGCGGGAAAGAAGGGCTCAGAGTGTGTGCACCAGGCCAGCCCTCTGTGATACCACATCCAGGGCCACCCCTACCTGCACGCCTGCCTCTGGGCTTCCTGTAAAAGCACTCTCATCACTTCCTGGTTGAGACAGCAGCTCCTTCCTTACTGCTCACCACAGTGAGTTCTGCCCCAGCTAGGTGGATGCTGTCCCAGAATCCCCAGTTAAGAGGTGTAATTTCCATACCATATAACCCATACATTTAAAGGCTTTAAGTATGTTCCCAAGGCCATATGACCATCTTCTGACTATCATAACCCAATCCCAGAATTTTTTCATGTCTCCCAAATAGACGTCCTATCCCTTGTGGATTTGGCTTGTCTAGACCTTTCCTACAAATGGAAGCCCGGATTATGCAGCCTCACTCACTGACCGTGACCTTGCAAGGCTAACTCATTTGTAGCGTATTTACCTCAGTAATAGTCCATCGTACAGATGCTTTGCATTTTATTATTCCTACACGTGGTATTGTGGGAATGGATGAGGACATTTTTTTTTCCTCTTGGGTATTTATGTAGAACCGCTGAGTCACACAATGGCACTATGTGAGAATTTCAAAGAGTCATCAGACCATTTTTTTTTCACAGCATCTCTTGTTCTGGTTCTCACTTCTGTCACCCTACTGTAAAGTGTTGGTACTGGGCATGTGTTTGCACTCAGGACCTTGTACGTGGTGAGGCGGTCACTCAATCACTGAGCTGCAGTCCCAGCCAGTGCCCAAGCTTTAATAGCTCTGCTGGCTGCGTTTGAAGAATGATTTATATATTCTGGATGCTTGGTCTTATCAGACACATAATTTACAGCTCTCCCCTCCCCTTCTGAGCTGTCTCTTTACTCAACAATGTCCATTGACACATGAAGATCTTTTGATTTTACAAACTCTAATGATCTCCTTCTTTCTTCTTCCACAGCCAGTATCACCTTAGGCACTCATTGCCTGGATATCGGCACACGGATCTTTCTCTGAGAGTTAAGTCATTTTTATCCCAGTCTGATAGCTTCTTTGTTCCAGGTAATTTTCCATATAAAATAAGCAAAGGTCAACTTCAGGGGTTTGAATTTGGACGTCCACTCTCCCCAGCATTATCTACTCAAAAGGTGTTCTTTTCCCACGGATTTCTCTTGACACTCTTGTCAAATACCCCTGGACCATGAGTGTGTGTGGTTACTTCTGGTCTCTCAGCTGTACTCCACAGATACGTGTCTACCCTGCCCTGTGTCAGAACCACCATGTCACATGCTCTCCCTTCTTGTGTTGTTGTTTTTTCCTGTCTTGTGACTTTTGTGTCACATTCACAACACTGGATTCCCTTTCCCTCAATGACAAAAATTCAGGAACGACAAGACAAAGTAAAGCACTTGACTTTTAAATGCACCCCCAACCGCACCACCTTGAGCTAACCACCCCTCCCATAAAGAATTATCATTCCCTGGAACAAAGGGTACAAGAAATCCAAACCTTTGATAAATTTTGCCAAGTTTACCTTCAGAAAGATTATGCCACCTTGTGGAACATTAGCAATTTAGAGACCATGGGGAAAAAAACAGTGATTGGGAGACGCTCAGAGCCCTATTTAGAATCGGTTAGCTCTGCATTGGTTTCCAGGGCACATTTCAGAGGAGGCAGGGTTCATGGCTGATGGGCAGAGCCACTTCCACTCATCCCTAGGCCCTGTATGCTCTCCTTTCTGACGATCCCACTCACAGGACACATCCTTCATAAATGCATTCGTATTCAACCTTGTACACATTTTTATCCTAAAGAATTATTAAGAATCATTTACTTTTCCTTGTATGTTTATATATATGTATATATTCATTATACATTGTATAAATCATATATATGAAATATATTACATATATACACATATACATACATATACACACATATACATACATATATATAGACTCACTACACTGGCCTAACTGGCATATATTAATTCTATAAATATTTACTAACTGCCGCATGCACTGATTTTTTTCTTTTCAATGATCCCCCCAATTTAAGAAAAACCTATTGCCTTTCATGACATTTTAAGAAGCAGCACAGAGAGACCTGTTACGCACTTCACCCTCTTCCCAGTGCTAGGATGTGAGGAACTATCTGATGTGGTCACAGCAGGACCTGGTATGGCACTGGCAGCACACAGCATCTCACTTCAGGGTCCTCCTCTTCCTCGGACTCCCCCCCCCCGTTCTTCGTGTGTGTGTGTGTGTGTGTGTGTGTGTGTGTGTGTGTGTGTGTGTACTATTCAGTGTTACTGCTTCTATGGCTTGGAACACAGGCAAGACACTGAACAGTTCTGTCGCAGGCTCCCTCCTGCGTTCCTCACAATGCTCTTTTGCTGTCTCAGGGAGAGCAGTTTTTAGGTCTCAATTTTATTTATTTATTTATTTATTTATTTATTTATTTATTTATTTATTCATTCATAGCCATGGCTTCTAAGCAGTGATTCAAGCATCTGAAGGATAAAAATGCTCTGTTACAAGGTAAGCTCATGACCATTTGATATCGGGTGGATGTACTGTTAGTAGTAAGGGCATTTGTTTCATAAGCTTACCAACCCTGTAGCACAGTCGAAGGGGGAATCTAGCCCTGAAACTGAACTGTCTGGGTTTTAAAATTCCAGTTCCAGTGATTCTCTCTTCCTTTTTAAAAGGAGATTCGTTTTCGTCTTTGTTTTTATTGTATATGCATGTGTTGCCCTGAGTGTAAGCACACCACGTGCATGTAATACCTGCAGAGACCAGAAGAGGGTGTCGGATGCCCTAAAACTGGAGTTGCAGACAGTTGTGAGCTGCCAAGTGGGCACTCAGAACGGAACCGAAGCGGCTCCTCTGTGAGAGCATTGGGTGCCCTTGCTGGTTCTCAGCCCCGTTATCTCCCAGTAATGCGGCTGTGTACCCGTCACTTCTGCTGCCTGACCTTCTCCGTTTTCTCATTCTGAGCTCAGTGTGTTTAGTGATATTTCCGCTGGATCTGTTTGAGGTGAAAGGGTGCAACGGGGTTGCAGCACCGTCTCATAAAAATCCAGGAGCAAGGGAGAGAGCTACCTCTTCAAAGTCACAAGGAGAAAAGCCAGACAGGTTCTGACAGCCCTAAAGGAGAATGCGGAGCTCCAAAGGCCACGACTGAGTGTATGAGTGGTGCCGGACCGGGCACCGACAGCGTACATTTAGCTCGTGCCTTGATGCTATTAAATCTCTGGGAGCAGGGCACATCACTTGTGCCCTGGGAGAGCAGTTTGAGGTGAAGAAGGGGTCCCTGCTGAGGTCCGCGGCAGCATGAACCGTTCTGAAGGGATCCCTCAATAAAACCGGAAAACGGATGGGGCCATAGCCCCAGCTCATTTTGCAGCAATGTCAGCACCGGTAGAGTTTTAGGATTGCCACCAGGTTCTGAGTGAAATGCTGAAGTCTATTGCAACCTGATTAACAGCTACTCCGGGGGCTGAAATAAGCCACCTGGCTGACTGGTGGAGAAAAATCCCTTCCCGCATCAGCCTGGCACTCTATATCATGTGTGGTCTCGGACAAGCAGAAAAATGAGTTAACAACTCCGAGCCTGATGTGAAACTCCTACGGTAGCGGTTACGGAGCCCTTCCAGGGAGAATCCGTGTTTGGTGGGCAATTGATATCCAAACTATGGTTATATTTCATCTACTGAGCATTTATTAGAAGACCTGCGACAATGGACAGGACCAAGACAAGTCCTCTCCTGTGTGAGCTTCGGTTTCTTCAGTTAGGAAGCTAAGGGACTGCATTTGATGACCAGAACGATTCCTTCAGCCCCCGGTAGAGCAGCACCTGTTGTTCCCAACACTTCACTCGATGCTGGGAACATCAAAGAAAACATCTCCAGTCGCTGAGCGTTCCAGTCTGTTAGACAAACAGGAAAAAAGATTGGCCTGGCAAGGTGGCTCCGCGGGCAGACATGCTGGGTGCTAACCCAGACTCCCAGTGCTCCAGTCTGTGGAAACTTACAGGCTGCAGGGAGAGAACTCCTCCAAGTGTAAGCTGTCCTCTGACCAGTGCATTTCAGCATAGCGCATAGCACATACATCCCTGCTTTGGCCAGAATGGCTGGCCAATGAATTCCAGAATTCCTGTCTCCATCTCCCTCTCGCTGTCCCAGTCCTACAGGTACACAGCATCCTCTTAAGCTTTTCATATGAGTCCTGGAGATCTGGACTCAGGCCCTAATGCATGTACAGCCTCAACTTTACCACTGAGCCTTCTCCCCAGCCCTGACACATGTTTTTATTGTTAATTTCTAGGTATGGAAATAGTACATGGTTTAACCCTCTTAACACTGCAAGTGGCAGAAAACCTGACTTAAGTTAGCTTAAACAGTAATGACGGTTTATCTTTTTGTACAGTTGGAACATCTAGACCTGAGGGCAGATTTCTCCGAGATGGGTTCTTCCCACGAAGGCAGCAGCTAGCAGAATGTCCAAGGGTCAGTGCTCTCTGGCTCCAGTGACAGTGTCTGCCTTTCTTGTTCCAGCGTCCCAAGGAAGATCCGGGCATCTGTTTTGACTAAATGTCCTTATTCATCCGGCTCCCTGCGTCCACAGGAATGGCACCAGCTGACTCCTCAGGCTCAGTCATGAGCTGCTCCAATAATGGCAGCAGTGACAGAGAACATGGAACCAGGGTCCTTGGACCACATGGGACCCAAATGGAAACCGGGCTCAGCTGGAGCATAGGCACAGGCGATCCAAAGGCAGCCATAAATGCCCTCTGTGCCATGGGAATGGAAGGAATTTCAGGAGATTTGGAGAAACCAAAAACCTTAAATGCCTGTGAGCTCCAATAACGAGAGACGCTGAGTATTGATTGTCTCTGTGGCACATTTCCTAGCAGTCTTTGGTCTCGAGGAGATAAAGTTGTGCAGGGTGTTTTGAATTTGCATGCCATTTCTCTTAGAAAGTTGGAAAGCAGGTTTTAAAAAATTGTTTGCACACAGTAACATGCATACCCATTATATAATAATAGGACTAGAACACGGGACCATTGACCGCTGTCTCATTTCAATTCACTAGTATGCTTGTGCTCATTCAAACACACACACACACACACACACACACACACACGCATGCATGCACATGCACATACACACACGCCACAGGTATATACGTAAAAGGACAACTTTTGAGAATTAATTCTCGTCTCCTAACTTGCGGGTCCTCAGGGACCAAGCTCGGGTCATCAGACTTGGCAGCAACAGCCTTTATTCACTGAGCCATCTCACTCCAACTGAGATAATGCAGTTTCTTGAGAAAAACAACCTTCAAGGGAGTAAAGGAAGCTGGGCTAACAGAGGGAGAGTCTGAAACCCAAGAGATCCCTGAGCTCACCCATGGAAGTTTTGCAGCTGCAAGGGCCCCACAGATTCTCATCTTAAAGGAGACTGACCCTTCGTCCCCAGCACTTATTAGGAGACAAGGCATTGGTCATTGTGGGTCTGGTTGGGGGAAGTTCCTTGTGGAATGTCTGCCTCCACACTGGGACACAGCCAGACATTTTAGAGAAAATATTCTTGGGGAGACGGGAGTCCACTTCTTATTATGGTCCTTCCTTCCTACGGTATAGCAAGTTTTTTCCCAAGCATCATTTCAAGAATTTCTTTTTCTCCAAAGCTTAAAATGTGAGTTCCTATTTCTTATAAAACAAGTCTTGTGGTGGAAGAGGCGCTAGTCATCAAGACGGAGGAGCGAGTGTGAGTTCCAGCTCTGTCATTTTCCAGCTGTGTGGCCTTGAGCACATCTCTCACTCGAATGTGGGTGCCACTACAGCATGGGCTGTAGCTTCAAACAATGAGCCAACATAAACCCTTCCTTCTGTTGCTTCTTCAAGGTGCTTGGTCACAGCTATGAGAAACACAACTGACGTAAAGGCCTTTACACATCAGACCCAGGGCCTGTGTGTACCACCCCTTCTCCCAGCTGTGACAATAAAGATGTCTCCAACATTGGCAAATGTCACTTGGGAGATCATAACAACCCCAGAGGAGAGACGCAGGTCTAGTCTAAGCACTTTCTTCATGGAATAGTTGTAAGTGTTAAACAAAAATAAAAGTGTAAGCACTAAAATTCCCAACCATGATACATCTCCAGTCCCATCTCTTGTCCCCACCACTTCAGATGACCATGATCTGGAAAGCACCCAGTAGACTTCGGCTTTCGCAGCCGTAGTTGAATACCTGTTCACAGCTTGTTTTGTACTGCTATGTGGAAATGTCTGATGGCAGAGGGCATTAGAAAACCTGAAGTCACACCTAGCAGTAGCCTCTCAAGGCCATTTCTACTTGGCATCCCGGTTAAGAAGCCCCAGGGCACAGCTGGCACTCAATGTTAGCTCTCTTTGTTTTCCTTTTCTTCCCTTTGAAGGACTGGAATAGATACTTTCTGCCTTAGGACAGGTGTCTGCTGCCTAGAGCGAGAGCACAATAACTGTGACTTCATGAGGCCAGAAAGCAACTCACATGGGTCCCACAGCAGGTCGTGTGTTTCAGGAAAGGAACCCACAAAGTGTGGAGCTGCACAGACACATCTTACTCTGACATCTACTCCTGCTGTCTTCGGGATCTTGAAGTCTTCTGGAGGGCAGAGGTCTGAAAGCCAGGTTGGTGAGTTTGTCTCTTGTCTCTTTATAGTGGTTGGGAGGAGACAGCCTTAGCGACTGACTGGAATCTTTGGGAGTCTTTGGTTTCTGCTATACTGCCCAGTCTCTACCTTCAACCCAGCATCAATTTCCCTGGAAGAGTAACTTTTACAAATCTCATTCATTCTCTCTCTCTCTCTCTCTCTCTCTCTCTCTCTCTCTCTCTCTCTCTCTCTCTCTCTCTCAAATCAGATGCTAGCCCTGATGTCACCTTATCTTAGCACATTACATCTGCAATGATGCTATTTCCAAATAAGGACACATTCCAAGGACTGGAGGTTAGGACATTGTTCATTGTATTGAGAAGGGACCTGACTCTTCCCATAGCATCCCGCCCAGTCTTACAGAATGTTGTACGTTAAATGCTAGGTAAACTCTCAAAATCACCTATCCTAGCACAAATACATAAGGCCACATTGAGTAGTAAGATCATAACTCATCAAACCTGTAGCGGGTGAGTTTCTCTGTGCCAGGCAGTGGGCTGGGTGGCAGAGACATCAGGATGGATGAGATAGAATCCCTGACCCGAAGGATGCCCATTCTAAACAGAAATGCAGGCGTAAGGAATGGCAGTCCCAAGGGTCTTTGCAGCAAGATCAGTTTTCCTAGTTCAATACGCCGAAGTGTACATCTAAGGGCCTCTGGGGTCAGAATAAATGTCTTGACTGCCACTGAAGAATAAAGAAAGTCCATTGTCCAGGGGAAGTCTTCCTTTTCCCCCCTGTCTTCTCTATATCTTTGGAGGAAAAAAAAATTCAAAGTGTCATGGTCAAACACGGCTCTGATTTCTTGTGCAAAGTTTAAGGTGACCTTTACCCTTCCTAATATATCATTTTGATGAAGCCAAAATTTTCTGAGATTCTCAAGACTAGCAGGAAAATAATTTCTGAAACTGGTCCCAAATTGGTAACTGAAGACAAGTTGGAGGGCAGTTCCTTCCTCAAGTGTTACCGTATATCTTTCTTCATTGCGTGTTGATAGTATATTAAAATTGAAATAAAAATAAAATATTATCTGTGCCATTAAACCTGACCAATTCTCACTTCACTAATCTCCAAACCCCTATTCTTGCTAACAGATGGGCCCTCTTAACCCACTCTTGGCAAAGATGTACAGCAGAAGAGAGTCCTGAGAGGCGGAACCTTCATCTCTTTGAAAAAAATACCCTGTCATTTTTTTCAATATTTATGGAGCACACACACGGTGTGAAGCACTGCATCACAGGACGTCCTTCGCTGCCAGGAAGACACTGGTGACAGCGGAGATGGTAAATGGACTAGGGGCTTCACCAGGACAGAGTTTGGGGGAAAGCACTTCAGGCATGACTTCAGTCAGGGATGCGACTCACCCCAGTAGGTGGCCCGTGGAAAGCATCACCCCCAGCCTAATGGTGAACACGCAGTCCAGTGCTCCTGGGAACCAGAGCTCTTTACTAGAGAGAGTTCAAAAGTGGGTTCTCAATCAGGGAGAGGGGTAGGGGGGAAGCCAGGAGCAAAGTCAGTTGGCTGGAGCAGAAGGTACTCCTAGGTTGTATAGGGTGGACCAAGAGGAGATAATAATCCCACTCATGGTCTGCTTCCTGAACAGGCTGATATGGACACCTTCTGTCACTGCTCAGAGAAAAGAGATGTCATTCCGAGGTTCACAATGCACTCTTCACGGGCCAGTAGCACCCTACACTAGAGAAGCGTGTGTCTCAGTTACTGTTGCAGTAACAAAGTACTCGAGACTGGGTAATTTCTAGGCAACTGAAATGTGTATCTCATTGTCTGGAGGCCAGGAAGTCCAAGATAAAGGCACTAGCAAATTCGGTGTCTGGGAAGAGCTGCTCTCTGCTTCCAAGTTAGCATCTTTGTGTATCCTTATGTGGCAGAAGGGATTCAGCACGTGCATCCTCTCGGATGTATCTTTAATACAGTCATCAGTCCCAATTATGGAATCCTCATGGCTGAATCACCTCCCAGTCCTTCCCCAATACCATCAGCTTGGTGATTATGGATCAGCATATGCATTTGGGGATATGTGGACAACATGAGTAAGTTATGATCCAAAGCCATACATCCTAAACTCCAGTCTTAATTCTCTCAAATACCTGCCACTCACACCACCTCTTTCCCAGACTATAACTTCTCCAAGCTCAGCTTCGCGTCTATAAAGTGCTGTAGAGTTCTGCTTCATAGAATTGATCAGAGGGTTTCTGTTTAGAATTGGAGGAACAGAAAGCTCTGTGGCCACTTCCCATCCCTCGAGTGCTCCAGCACCACCATGCTGCGACTTGTGATCTTCTTAGCTGTGCCCTTCTTTTGACAGCTGCCCGGACCCCAGCTCTACCCCAGACTGGGATGTGACACTACTCAAGAGTTCATCATGCAGAGTACAACCATGCATCTCTTCCCCAGCACCCAGGCCATGCAGGTCCAACATCCTCACAGAAAAAAAAAATTATCAGGTCAGCTGTTATCATTTGAAAAGCAGCCAGTCCTCCGCTCTGGTAAATTTAGAATTCTTGAAAAAGCACCTTAGTTCTGTAGTTTATGGTTTGTCTAGTTAGACACCCATAGGTAGAACTCACTTTTAATCAGAGTGGGCAAATCACAAGTTCTAGTTCACGGATTTCAACATTGTAGCACATACTTCACAGACTTGCCGGGAGAATTAAGTAACTAAGTAACAGGATGTGTCCAAAGTATTTTGCAAACGCCGTGGCAATGGAGAAGCTAATTTGGAATTTAGAGTTGTTTGGGAAAAATAGTACTGGTGTTTGAGGAGACTGTTCCAGAGAGGACAAAAGTTCTTCCTAAGGATCAACAAATTAGTGAATAATTAGTTGGGTTTGAGGGCATATAATCTGTGCCAATCACCACAAATCCGGCTCAATATGTCAAACTTCCTATCCATCCAAATTTCATGTTGCCTTCTAGAAGGGCTAGAAATAAACTCTGTCCCTGTTGAGAAGTCTTCTCAGAACCTGTCTCTCTCTCCACTTCAGTTACTTGGAGTTTCCTCTGCTAAATGCCCTTCCATTCATCCCCGCCCCAAGGCCTCCTATCACCGCTCAGTCCAATTCTTCTGGAAAAGGAGCATTGATAAATTAATTCAGAAAGGGTGTTGACTAGTATTTTGCCAATTTCACACAAGCCAGAGTCATTTGGAAGAGGAATCTCAACTGAGAAAATTCCCCCATCGGATTAGCCTGTAGAAATATCTATGGGACATTTCTGTGATTAATGATTGATATGGGAGAGTGCAGCCCACTGTGGGGATGGCTCTAGGCAGGTAGTCTCAAGTTGTATAAGAAAGGCTGAGCAAGCCATGGGGAGCAAGCCAGTAAGCAGCATTCTTCTATGGTCTTTGCTTCGTTTCCTGCCTTCAGGTTTCTGCCTTCATCTCTGGCCCTGATAGCCTTTGTAACAGACTGTGACAAGGAACTTTAAGCTGAAACAAACGCTTTCCTCCTCAAGTTGCTTTTGATTATGGTGTTTATCACAGCACTAGAAACCCCAACTAAGATAGGAAGGAAGGGTTGGAATGCATTAGTAGACTTTCAAAAGGAATAAGCTGAATCAAAGATAAAAATTCAGGATGGAAACAAAACACACACACACACACACACACACACACACACACACTCACACACACAGAGACATACTCACACATACACACACAGTCACTCATGCACACATTCACTCTCTCTCACTCTCACACACCACACACACACACACTCACACTCACAGACATGCACACTCTCATACACCTCATACATACTCACACACATTCTCACAAACACACACACACACTCACACACACACACACACACACACACACACAGACACACGCACACATACACACACACAGTCACACACACACACACACACACACACACACACACACACCAGACATGCACACACTCTCATGCTACACACACTCACAAAACACTTTTACACACACACACACACACACACACACACACACACACACACACACCTTGCTAATCAAGCTTTTACCCAGCACAGAATATACTGACTTGAAGAAGAACACACAAGATCATTTTCAGGCTGCAAAGAAGAGCCTTTGTCCCAATATTAGGGGACGATTTTTTTTTTTTACTTTTCTTCACCTAAAATATCAGAGGAGAAAAATATATTTAAGTAAAGTGAAATTACTAATGAGGGTTTTTGAATTATACTGGTGAAGTTAGGAGATAATGCTAGAAATTCCATCCATTTACCCAAGACACTCAGAGAATGAACATGCAGCCTGAATTTTTTATGGATAGCTAACTTTAAGAGGGAGGGTAAAGAATGAGATCAAGTGTGTAAAGCTGTGGTGCGTGTGTGTGTGTGTGTGTGTGTGTGTGTGTGTGTATGACCTTCCTTCCATTTTCCTGCTTCTCTTTCCTGCTCATCTATTTTCCCATAAGTTGTCACATCGGTGGATTCAGACACAGGCTGTCTAACCTGTGGCTACAGGTGAGACATAAGCAGATGTGACCCTCACGGCCATGTGCCAAGTCCAAGAAACGTGACAGGATGAACAATGTAGGTTTTTATTATTTATTTTTTGAAAAGCAGGAAAGAGAAACATTTGGGCAAGACTCGGTCTACTTTTGAGAAATGAAAAGTCCAATTTGGTTAGACTGCGGAATCAAGGCTGACAGGAATCTGAGAAGGCGTCCTGAGGACTGGAGAGCCTCTGTCAGCCCAGCTGCCTCAGCAAGCATGAGTCCCCGACGAGGGGTGCCTGCATCCTGCCTCAGGGAGCCACAGTGCACAGCCTGGCCTTGGCAGGGTGCCTCTGTGAGCAGCAGATGCCCCACTGTCCCTGCAAAGGTGCACTGCCTCTCCCCCTCCTGTGCCTGCTCCTCTCTCTGTCTCCTCTCACCCCCTGCTTCCCTCTTCCCTTCACCTGGGTCACACCTGGATTTCCCCGTCCATGACATGCCGCGTCTCTGAATAGAAGCTCAGTTCTGGGTGTCAGAGCTCAGTAGCCCAGCCTCCTCTTCCCTGAGATCTGGAGCTCCACCAGGCTTTCGGCTCACGCAGAGATCTTGTCAGTGTGTGTTCATAGTTGCCCTTGGAACACTGCATAGCACGCAATAGCCTGTTTAGAAGGAAGGAAGAGAAGAGACATTGCCCCGCTCTCCCTAAGCACTGGGGATGTCTTTGAGCCTTTCACACCACACTCAGGCCAGTTCTCCCTCCTAAGGTCTTAATTTGAGGGAGATTCTGAGGAAACACCGGCCACCTACACATCCTCCAAGGCTCGCTTCTCCGTCACTGGGTCCTCATCACATTGGGCTCATGTCTATGTCACCGCGCACCTGCTCCCCCCACGTGTATAACATGCTACCGGCACAGAGCTTTCTGGATTACGGTTAAGGCTGAGGAGCCCTTGTGACAATCTGTTATCTGATGCCTTAGCTCACTTTACAGCTATGCAGGTGACAGCCATCCTTGCAAAGAAGATCACACTTTTCCTCTCTACTGTTCCTTCCATCTATTCAGCAAATACAGGGTGCTGAGGACTTGGAAAGCCCCTTTCTGTGAAGATGCTGACAGAAATGCATATTGGTAAAGCCGTTTTGCAGGGCGATTTGACAACAGATATAAAACAGTATAATATGCATAATTGTGGACTTGCCAACTTCACTTCTTTGAATTTACTCTGTTGGGAATGATTTCAGTCAAATGTGCTAAAAGATTTATCCAGAGAGGCATTCCGCACCACTGGTGTTTGTAAAGGTATGACACCAGAAGTCCACAGCCAGTGGGGGTTTTAAATGAACCTGGGCAAAAACCTACAGGGTGACTTTTAACAGAGGAAGTTTGACAGGAACTGTATCAGGTAGTTACTGTTACCCACTGACAGAAGAGCAAACCAAGACAGAAAAATCCAACTATGGCGGCCCAGTGTGTAAATAATGGGACTGGAAGTTGACCCCGAGCTGTCTGCTGCAGTCTGCATCTTAGGCCCTGACTCAGGACAGAGAAGCCTAGATGAGGCAAGTTTTAGAGGAAAGGAGAGAGGGAGTGGAGGCAGAAGCTCAGTACAGAGACCTTGACATGCTGTCCCGTGTTTATCACTTGCTTCTCTTCCCTGCTTATAGGTTCAAAAGGAATTTCCTTTAAAATTATGCTTCACTGATCTCTTCCCCCACCCCAGGACAAATACTACTCAAAGTTCTATTTTGTGCTTCTAATTAGATATTAGTTCATCTCCCCTTATACTGGATAGCATTCTCATGAAACATACCAAAATCATATAGATCTATTGTCTTGACCTTAGTCTGAGTGTCTTTTGTTGTTGGTTTTTGTTTTGGGTTTTGTTTTTTTTTTAAGCACTTGGTCCAGTTAGTCTCCTTCTAGAACTATTTATACATATAGTTTATCAAATCTTTACTATTCTTAAAAGTATTTTTTAATATTCTTAAAACTATTCTTTAATTTTGTTCCCAAGGCAACAAAATTAAACTTTAATTTTTTTTTTTTTTTTTTTCGGAGCTGGGGACCTAACCCAGGGCCTTGTGCTTGCTAGGCAAGCGCTCTACCACTGAGCTAAATCCCCAACCCCAAAATTAAACTTTAAAACTTCAACTTTGATGAACAGCAACTGGTAGCCAATATGTACTTCCTAAAATGTTGTCGACTCGGGATACAATGTGGCTCAATGGTAGAGCATTTGCTTGGCATGTGCCAGCCTTGGGTCCCATCCTCATGATGGAAAAAGATTCATCAGCTTGAGCATAAGATGATGAAGTTAATAATTATTGACCCGAAAAGACATGGGTTTCGTTGTTGTTGCACGGATCAGACTGTGTAAAAGGGTCCATTTATGCTAACAAACCTACTAAATTTATTCATATAGAAAAATATGCAGAAATGTATAGAAAAGATGCTCACCTGTAATTCTAAAGTTTAAAGCATGCATGAGTTCTGTAGTAAGACCCTTTCTCAATAAGTAAATAAATAATTCTGGAAAATCTCAAGTAATAAGTGGGCTTCTAAAAGCTATAGGGACTTATACTTGACTATTACAGACTCTTCTTTTTCTGTGGTTTACCACTTGATTTTCCCAAATAAACGGAATGTTCCCCTGTAATTATTATTTTATGCTATGAAAGAGTCATTTGAATAACTGGCTCCTCTCTGACACTATAGATAAGAATTTACATGTAGTGAAGGGAGCATATTAGAGCTGAGAGGTTCTGAGAGGCTAAGCCAGCCTGAGCCATGGCGGTCAGCTGCAGCTCCAATTCCCAGTGCGCCTTAGCTGTGACCGGGAATCACTGCCCTTGAAATGGGTTTGCGTAACATAAAAAGCCGGGATCGCCTCTCACTGACAAGAATGTTAACATTTGTGGGAGTTGCCAGGCCTGCTCTGAGGGAGAGTCCCGTGACATCGTGTCTGGGTGGTGTGAACTCAATCACTTGTAGAAAGTGTGTCATGTAATAGGGGTATTACACGGGGTGGTATTATAGAAAATCCTAATTGACACCAAAGTAATTCTTACTAGAGTGGACTATAAAACCTTGAGTGCCATTCAAACTAATCACCCCTGTGGCATTCTGAGCAAATGCAGGTTAATGGTGATGATCTTAATTTTTTTATTAATTAAATTAAGCACATGATCTGACAGTATAAGCCCATTGTCAGCGTTCATCGCGCTGATAATGAATGGCTTGAACACTCAGCACCTTTGGTCTCACAGAGCCCTGAGCTCCTCCATTCTCCATTAATGACCTCAGACAGATCTCCAAGTGGCTCCTCCAGGCCGAGAGACAACAAACAAGGAGGCTGCAGAGAAGAGGCGATGGTGGGCTGTGCTGGCTGGGAGAAGCCCTCCCCCTCCACCGTTTGTGCGTCTTGCAGTTCTCTGCCTCTAGTCTCGGGTTTCTGCCTTTCCTAATGACTCTCTTAAGAGTTAGATGCAGGGAGGAAAAAAGAATTCAAACAGCGAATGTGAAGGATGCAGATACAAGCATCTAAGAATATGCCTGGCATGCATACATCATCTTCGAAATGTCAGATGTGAAAATATGTGCTTAAATACAAGTGCACATTTAATTGCTCAAGAATCAGATTCCTGATCCTGGAGACTAAGGCAGAAAAGGGGCCTTAGTCATGATTGTTTCCCGTCTACCTGACACCAGACTTGCTCTGGCTCGTTTCTGTTGCTGTGACAAAACACCCTGACAAAAAGCAGTTTAGGGACGGTAAGGTTCCTTTGGCACAGAGGCACTGCTGAGTGGGAGTCAAGGCAGGAACCTGTACACCACAGAGGAGAGCAGAGAAAATGAACACGGGTGCTCTGCTTGCTTGCCTGCCTTCGGCCCCCACCATGATTTCTCCACGCTTATACAACTCATGGGAATTATACCTCCTAGGGAATGGTGCCGCCCACAGCAGGCTAGCTCTCCTCACATCAGTTAACAACCAAGATCATCCCACACCGTCCTGTCCACAAGCCAACTTGATCTACATAACTTCACATTGAGTCAGTCTTCTTGGGTGGATCTAGGTTATGTCAAGTTGATAATGGAAGCAACATAAAAACCTTCAGACGATAGCCACACTAAGTCTTCATTTTACTAAAGACAAGATGGCGTACTTAGAGTTGCTTTTTACTGTGCGTGTTCTCTGGGAGATTGGTCCTGACAAATGCATTCTAAATTAAGATTTTGGAGTAAACAGGGAAATGTGCATGTGTTCATACTGTAAAGTCTGTAAGTCCAGTAGAAGTGAAATACTTCAAACTCCTCTGACCTTCAGCCTTTGAACTGTCGATGGCAATCTCTTACAAGGCCATGTAATTGAATGTGGGATTGTCAAAATTTTCGCAACAGAAAGACATTTCTGAATGCACGGCAACCAAAAGTGAATTCCGTCTCAATGTGCAGTGAACCTGAGGTGTTTTGGCTGTGCTCGCCTGTGCTGCAGTTCATGGCTTCAGTGCAGCCCAGGTTCTGAGCATTCAGCAAAGCCCACTCTGCACTCTGTGCACTGCCACGCAAGGCCAACCAGTATGGCCTGAACAAATAGGGGCCACTGGGTTGCCAATTTGCAGGGATTTTACTGTCCAAAGTTGTCTGCTCACAGAAACATAATGGTTTAATTACATAAAACAAAGATTTAGTATTTTCCTATCCCCCATTCCTCAGGATGTGACCGTCACAGTAGTGTGCCTTTGATTGGATTGGAATGTGTGATCATTAAGGTTGCTATTTAAGTTGATAATCTAAATTTCTTTTTTAAAAGATCTGTTTATGTATGTATATGAGGTTCCTGTCAACTGCATGACAGAAGAGAACCTCGGATCCCGACACAGATGGTTGTGAGTCACCATGTGGTTGCTGGGAATTGAACTCAGGACCTCTGGAAGAGGAGTCAGAGCCCTTAACCACTAAGCCATCTCTCCAGCCCAATCATCTAAATTTCATTTTTAAAAGTCCTGAATGACTTCAACTGGATGGAATTTCTAATCATTTCTGAAATGGCCTTAAGCATAGTTCTACAATTGTGTACTATTCCTTTATTCAAAGTGATGTTCTCAGCATGGAGGATTGTAAACATCAGTCACCTCTGGTAAATGTTAAGGACGTTCTATCCTGGTGTCATATACTCATCCAGAGTCTATTCTTCTTGTAAAAGTAAACTCAGTCCATCCATGTAGCGGTCTGTAACAATTGTAACAGACTGTCAATTATTGTACATTAATAATGAATTGGTAAAATTAATAGTGTATCAAAGAACTGTTTTAAAATAAACTTCGCATGATTTACTATCAATTTGGTTTATATGTCTATTTTACCCGTGTGGAGTCAGATAAAGATTTAGCAGGTAAAGGGGGATCATGAGTGGAAAAATATGGAAATGAGTGGAAAATCCTAACAAATCTAACTAAATTATCTAACCAGAATTTTTGAATCAGATAAATTTCTAATCTCTGACAGGGCTCAATTTAGCAAGAGACCAAATTCCTTAGATAACTCGAGTTAGGCTGATGGCTGGGGCAAATTAAAGGGTTACTATGGAAACAATAAGGGCCCAATTCTCCTTAAATCTTGGCACAAACAAGACGAAACCGCCCTTGTTTATGATTAAATTTCTAATGAAAAGTAAGAACCATAGCTTTTAGCCCTGGAAGGGAGCTGGGACATGATGCACCCTAACCACCAGTGCGTTGAAGGGATTCCCTCTGTGGTGTCCATGATGGGCATGCGGCCATTTTGCCTGAGCACTTCCAGGAGCAGCTCAGGATCTCCCAGCACAGTTGGTTCAGTTATGATCAACTTTCCTCTTCTATTGAGCTAAAATACAGTTCTGTGAGGTTCTAGATCTCATCCTGGCCAAACAGAAGCAGCTACTTTCCCATAAATCTATGTAACAGTTCTTATGGAGTCAGTCAATGTATCTGGAATTTTCTCTCTCTACATTTCGAAGTAGAATAAAAGTAAATACAGAAAGTGATTGTAGAAATGGCCAGTAGAGTTGAAGTGAAGCTCAACTTCATATTTAAGTTGTAGAAATAGAACAGATATCTACTGAGTTAATCGGGGTTCTCTAAAGGAACATAACTGATAGAATGTACACAAATAAATAGATATTTAACATATACATTATGTGGGGATATACATATAATATGGGGGTGTATATATATATATATATATATATATGGATTTATTAAGTCAGTTTACAGGATGCAGTTTGGATAGTCCAACAATGGCTATTTCACAAAGGAGAAGCTGAGAATCTGGTAGTGTTCAGTCCTTAACTTGGATGTTTCAACAGTTCTAGCCAGACGATGAATACCTGGGGGATTCCTGGAGAGCTGCTGGTCTATGATCTACATTGGAATCCTGAAGAAGTTGGTTTTAATATAAGGAAAAGAAGGGTTGCGGCGTGGACCTCAAACTGCAGGATCACAACACCTGGACCATTCACCATCACTGAGCAGCCAGAGCCCAAGACTGGGGTAGATATCCCCACTGCTCAACCAAGAAAAGAGACAAGGATTGTTAAGAGCCCCAAATTCCACTAACACCAGCACCCCAGTATCCCCTTATGCTCCAGCCACATGTCTGCATAGACTGCACAAAATGGTCTTCTCTTCTGCCCCCAGTCTGGAGGAAACTCATCTCCCTACCTACATATGTCCTCAATGTCGCTTCTCATAAGGGCTGTCCTAACCCCTCCTCCCCCCTCCAACTGTGATAATATTCCTCCTGTTTCTGGGTTTTTCATCCTCAGAGCAATTTGTAAGTATATATTTATTCCTTTATTAGTTCAAGAATGCTTATTACTTTATATTATAAATTTTATGCGTACCCATGAACAGCATTAGCAAAGAGTGTCCAATGAACCATGGTCAAGCCCTGTGCTGTTTCAGGAATGGGAGCTTTTGCACCCTCCACCATACCCTCCTGAGATGGGTTTTACAGATAGAATCAAGGACACACACAACTCCAGAGAGTCCCTTTTCATATCCTGGAATTGTGCGGGGCACACACTACACACGTGTGTATGAGTGCATGTGCATGTCTTGTGTGTGTGTGTGTGTGTGTGTGTGTGTGTGTGTGTGTGTGTGTGTGTGTGTGTGTGTGTGTGTGTGTAAGCCCTGCTCAAAAGCTCTTTGTATTAAGGCTTAGGAATGGTCCTACCAGAGGAAGATCATCTGCTGTTGTTCTTCCCACCCTAGTGATGACCAAGCAGGAAGGGTTAATCGTCAGCAGCAAGTCCAATTTTCCACACTCATCACACTTGTCCTGGGGCTAAAACCTGCTTCCTTTGGGGCTCCAAGAAGAGGCTCCCCTGTCTGTATATCATGTTAACAATTAATCAATTGGTTAATTAGTTAACCAGGCCTGCTCTCCTTTGTCCTCTTTATGGGTCCTGGTCAAGTATGTGCTGTGCTGACCTGAGAGACTCAGAGAGGGGCGTTAGGAATGCAGACCTGACAGAGTTTTCTCAATGAGGGAGCTGTACTTGTGGACAAACAGAGGTTTCCCTTAAAGTTCTGATTAAAGCTGACTGAGACTTCAGTAAAGATATTGGACTAAGATGGCAATTCCTTCAAGGACCTCCTAGACTCATTCCCAACTGGAAGAACAGAGGAGGATTTTTCAGGAAGGAATGCCATTGAACTGGGTGTCCAAGCCATGGGGACTCTCTAGAACAGAGGATGGATTGGGCGGTGCAGTAAAGACAGAAGGGCTGGATAGAGAATTGGCACTCTCCTTCCTCCATGTTGTAATGTCTTATAAGATACTCCGGGGACACTTGGCCATGTACCTTTTCACTTGTCACAGGGACCCATGTACTTGGCTTGCTGCTTTGACTGCACAGCATGCAACTCTAGCCCTAACTCAGCTCTAATACAAGCACTTCCTTGATACGATGAAGAGTAGAAGGGTTTAAGACTGATGTCCTGAGCATCTTTAAGCTGGCTGGGATACTTTATAGACTTCATAGCCCAGACACTGAGTCCCAGACCTACTGCTCCATAGAAAATTTTTGAAAAACATTCATGACCAGTGTGCCAAAACCAAGAGTGTGTGCCCTCCACACTTGGCAAGTCTACTTCTTTTTTTTTTTTTTTTTTTTTTTGGTTCTTTTTTTGGAGCTGGAGACCGAACCCAGGGCCTTGTGCTTCCTAGGCAAGCGCTGTACCACTGAGCTAAATCCCCAACCCCGGCAAGTCTACTTCTAAGCCATTACCCAACATGCAAGTAAAACTCCCTGAAGCAAACAGGAATCAGATGAACAACTTCCATAAAGGTACCTAAATACCCCCACAGTGCCTTCCTTAATGCCTCCTTTCCCTTTCTAATTTCATGACAGCTATCTCCATGCTCATTCCCATGTAAATGAATTTATATAAAAAATTAGAATCCAGGACCCTCATATGAAGGAGCCTGGCATTAAGCTCACCTTGTTTGATGTATTATCCCTTTCTATCACATACCCTGCAAATATCATAATTACACTTTTTAAACATATGAATGAAATGTCACATTTTCATGATCTGTTTATTTACCATTTGGGCTGGTTCTATTTCTTTGCTACTATGACTAGAACAGCAGTGAATGTGACTATGCAAAAATCTGTGTATTGGCAAGAAGAGTCCTTAGAAGTGTCATGGCTGGGTCACATGGCGGTTGGTTTTTAGTTTTTAAGAAGCTCCCACACTGAATTTCATCGTGGACACACCAGCTTCCATCCCACTAGCTGTGAGTAAAGACTCCTCTTCCTCACATCCTCACCATCATGGGTGGTCATTTGTTTTCTTAACAATAACCATTCTACTAGAGTAAGATGGAATTTCAAAGTAGTTTTAATTTCTTTTTCCTTCATGGATAAAATTTGGACTTTTTTTATCTTTATTAACTTGAGTATTTCTTAGTTTTGGACACTTTTAAAGTAGTTACTGGCCCTTTATGGTTTTCTTTTTCTTTTGAAAACTGTCTGTTCTTCCTTAGCCCATTTATTAATTGGCAATTTGGAGGGTTTTTTTATACTGTTTAATATATTATATATTTTATATAATTTATACTATGTTATATAATTATATATTAATATATTATATAATATATTGCATATTTTATTACATATTATATTTCTTCCTCCAGTTCTGTGGACTGTGTACTCTGCTGATAGTCTACTCTGCTTTGTAGAGCTTTTTAAATTTCATGCACCCCATTCACCGATTCTCTTTTGTTTGTTTTTGTTTTTCAAGATAGCGTTCCTTTGTGTAGCTCTGGCTGTCTGGAACTCACTCTGTGGATCAGGCTGGCCTCAAACTCACAGAGATCCACCTGCCTCTGCCTCCCAGTACCATGCAACACCACTGCCACTGCCACACAGCAGCATCTGCCAATTCGTGAAGCTGTTCCCCAACCACTGGGGTTCTGTTCAGAAAGGTTTTGCCCATACCTATATAGCGAAGTGCTTTCCTGGTGGTTTCAATGTTCAGGTTTTAAATTATGTCTTTGATCCATTTTGAATGAATTACTTGTGAGAGATATGGATCTATTTACATTCTTCTGCAAGTAAGTACCTGGTATTTCTAGCACCGTTTATTAAACAAACTATCTTTTTCCCCCAGTGTGGTTTTGGACGCTTTTGTTAAAAGCTGAGTGGCCGTAGCTGCATGGGTTTACTTCTGGGTCTCTGGTGATGTCCCAGTCATTTAAATGTCTATCTCTGTGCCAGAATCACCCTTCCTTTGTCATCCTGGCTCAGTGGGATAGTTTGAAGTAAGTATTGTGATGTCTCTAACAGTGTCTTTCTGTTTGGAATTGTTTCACTACCAGTGGTCTTTTGTGCTTCTATATTAACTTTAGGGTTTTTTCTGTTCTATAAGGAATGTCATTAGGATGCGATTTTTGAATGAGAATGAGCAGTGTCCGGCCCCGAGTGTCATTTATTACGTACAAGGGCTCAGCATGCATTAACTACTCATGTTCATAAAACCCCATCAGAACGCAGAATACGGAAACCAGGCCATACCGCTACCAAACAGAAACCAGGGTTGATCTGGTGCCAGTGCGTGATGTTTTTGTCACTTCGTTATCCAGCCTACGCTGACGCAGTCCTCTTACGGTCTGTGTCCGTAGAAGAAAGTCCACCAAAGAGCTCTTCCTTACCTGAGGAGGAAGTGAATGCGTCAACTCGAGGGGTCAAGCCATGGCCCTTGCAAAGAAGGAGGAGCACACTATCCAGCCAAGCCGCATTTCTCCAGGGGACGGCATAAGCCACGACTTTCATTCCCCAAAGTTAATTCCATTTAAAATATACCTTTGTTGGGTCTTGTTGAGCAAATCTTTTTATAGAACATGGAAGTGAAATGTGAAAACCCATGTTTTCAGAGGATGGCCTTGTTGGGCACCAATTGTAGAAAAAGCCTTTGGTCCTGCCGAGGCTGAACCCCCAGTGTAGGGGAATGTCAGGGTGGGGAGGTGGGGAGCGGGGTTGTTTGGGGACGGGGAACACCCTCATAGAAGAAAGGAGAGGGGGATGGGATAGGGGGCTTATGGACAGGAAACCGAGAAAGGAAACAATGTTTGAAATGGAAATAAAAAATATCCAATTATGTTTTGATTCACACTCTATTATCACACTATATATCATATATCATATCAATGTATCATATTACCATATTATATTTGTATTTTGATTCTTATTATAGAAGCAATACTTTCATTGACATCTCTGACTTTAATTTTCCCTTCCAAATACTTGAGTTTTTGCTAAATGGTCTAAGCATTATTCTGTCTGGAGATGAGGGCCAAGGAAGGAATGACTTCCTAAGGACAGTAACATCGTCAGTGTCTGAAAAAGCAGACCATATTAGGTTGAATTAGCAGTCTCACCATGGAGTCTACACTGACCTCCAACTCACAGTCCTCCTGCTTCAACTTGTTCAGTGCTAGGACAACAGTTACACACCACCACATCTAGTTGACAAGTAATTTTTATGTCAGTCTGAGGGCATCCATAAAATAACTGACAATATGGGGTGTTTGTCCCTTAATATGGAATACTGGTAATTAGTCAGGCACAGTTTACATTTTTTCTTAGATTAATTTAAAATGGAAGTCTTCATTGAAACAATCTTTCCAGTAAAAAAAAAAATTAAGTATGACTAATATGCAAATTGTATACTTAAAACTTTTATTATATTGATTCTAAAACACTTGGGTTAGCCGACACATTGTGACTATGTCTCCCCACCCTGTTGAGAAGTTCCACTATGATTCTGTTGGCTTTAAAGGATAGCTACATCTTACCAGGAGATGGAGTCCCAGGTTTTGAAAAGTATTAAGGTGATGGATTTTATTTCTTTTATTAGAAACTGAAGTTTCCCTTGCTTTTTTATATATAGCTTAAAAATAAACCTTCCTTTATAGGCCTCCTGCTGCCCCAGAGGCTCCCTGCTCCGCCCAGAGGTTTCTTGCTGATCAAATTTTCCTCAGCCTTTTCTTTAAGCAAACACTGGAGGCTTTCAGCTGCTACCCAAGATATCACTTTAAAAACCCCCTTAAGGCGGTTTGAAAGGCCTCCAAAAAAGCATGACATTCAATCAAAGTTCAGTAAGGAAGTTTTAATGAATAAACTTAGTAAATTAGAAAGCACTGCGGCGGAGTGATTAACTCTCATTTGCGCATTAGTGTTGAAATTAATTAAAATGTTTAAGCCATGGGAGGCAGGCTTCCTCGCCAGGGCCTGCCTCTGTCCTCAGAATCGGTCTGGAGCCAGCAGTGATTCATCTTACAGAGGAGAGGAGGATAAAAGAACAGTGGGAATGAATGTGCTCTCAGTGGTACTTAGCAGCAGGGAGACCCTGGGGACCTGCGAGCAATGCCACTTCACTGTGACATCATGATCCAGCATGGGGACGAAAGGGCTCTGCATGTTCACTACGTCCCTCTCTCCTCTGGACTGCAAGCCGTGTGTTCGAGCCTCTGCCAGCCGTTTGTTGTAGCCTCTCCTTCTCTGTTCACAGCTTAGCTCTAGTTCCCTGACATTTTAAACCCACTTGCCTATGCGAACGTCCATGTGGTGACATAAGAGGGGTGGGCTCGGTGCCCTGGTAGGTTTCCCTAAGATCAACTCTGTGG